>NW_026110486.1:0-40000 GCF_024679095.1 Eriocheir sinensis
GACTGTCTGGGGCGGCGGGGCGAGCCTCTTGTGACGGCGGTGCAGCGCGGCCGACGGCGGGGCGAGCTGTGACGAGGAGCGTCTGGAGTGGGACGGTAGTAGGGGTGAGGGAGGGGGAAGGATGATGAGTGGAGGGGGGCAGGGTGGAGGCTGGTGGATGGGTCTGTGTGTTGGGCGGAGTGGAAGCAGGGTGGAGACTTTGTGTGTTGGGACGTTGGGTGAATGATGTGTGTGTGTGTGTGTGTGTGTGTGTGCCCTAACTTTACCTAACCTAACCTAACCCTGACCCAACCTAACCTAACGTGTGTGTGTGTGTGTGTGTGTGTGTGTGTGTGTGTTCTCTTTAATCCGTTCGGTGTCCGCTATAGATGTTCTGCTTCTCTAAGGTGAAAAATATAGATTACAAACAAAACAAAACAAGCCCACGACTCGCTGCTCCTATAAGAAATACATCAAAGATAGAGAAGCAAAAATATAACGCTTCTTATCATGCACTCTCATGCACTCAAAGCCACACGCAACTGTTCTCCGTTCTCGTGTTAAATAATCTCGTAAAGCGGAAGACCTGAATTCCCTGACCAAAGGTCACAAAGGGGATTAGTCCTCTTCTCATGAGTGCTACACACGTTCATGGCGCAGCAAACTTGTCAGACTATTACCAAACTCGTGAAACTACCCAGGGAAATTCCTCATAACCTCAACCAAAGCCTTGTTAAATGTGGGTGTGTAAGCCCCGAAAGTGTCTGCGTGGTCCCAGTGAGCGTGACCGCGAGAGGCTTGACCCGCCCCTCCCCTTCACATGCCACAGCGAAAAACGAAAAGTGGAGCAAGAAAAATTCAAGTGTTGTTTTAAGGAGGAATGTACACACTGGCCTGTCCTGATTACTGATAGCGAGAGAGAGAGAGAGAGAGAGAGAGAGAGAGAGAGAGAGAGAGAGAGAGAGAGAGACCACGAAATAGATAGACAGACAGACAGAAAGATGGACAGATAAACAGGTACATAGAGTGAGAGGCATAAAAATAGTATACGTAATAACTAGGAAGGGGAATGTTAGTAAAAATATTTGTTATTGGATTACTAGGAAAGCACGCAACACACACACACACACACACACACACACACACACACACACACACACACACACACACACACACACACACACACACACACACACACACACACACACACACAGATAAGGTGAGGAAAACAAAAAAAGAGAAGTGTTGAGATTACGAAAATATAGAACATCAGACGAACGAATATTAAATTAAAAAAGAAAAGGTGGATGAAGGAATAAAAATGGTAAGAAAAAAAGATGACAAACCCGGAATACAAGGAAATAAGGAAGACACGTTAAAGAAGAGAGGGAGAAAGGAAGGAAGGGAAAGGAAATCGAAGGAGCGAGGAAAAGTTAAAATAAAAGAGAGAAAGGAAGGGGAAGGAAGCATGGCGAGCAATGACAAGTACAGAAAAATAAAGGAAAAGGAAGTATAGGAAGGGCGGTGAGAGGTAAAAAAAAGAGAAAGAAAGAAAGAAAGAAAAAGGAAGCGGGAAGAGCAATCGAAGTAGAAGAAATAAGAGCAGGCGTAGAATGGAGTAGGAAGAGCAGGAAGAGAAGGTAGAAGGAATAGACGGAGGGAAAGGAAGAAGTAAAAGGAAGTAGAAAGGAGTAAGGGGAGCTGAACAACATATAAGAGAAAGGAGTAGAAAGAATAGGAACAAGAGGAAAAAGTAACAGAAAGTAGAAAGGAGTAAGGGGAGCTGATCAACATATAATAGAAAGGAGTAGAAAGAATAGGAACAGGAGGAAAAAGTAACAGAAAGTAGAAAGGAGTAAGGGGAGCTGAACAACATATAAGAGAAAGGAGTAGAAAGAATAGGAACAGGAGGAAAAAGTAACAGAAAGTAGAAAGGAGTATGGGGAGCTGATCAACATATAATAGAAAGGAGCAGAAAGAGTAGGAACAGGAGGAAGAAATAGGAGAGAAAAATAGAAATACAAAGGAATGAGAAAGATGAAAGAAGTCCACCAATATATATGTAGAAAAAAGAGAGGAAGAGGAGTAGGAATGGAAGGAAGAAGCAGAAGAAAGAAGGAGAATTACATGTGAGTAAAAAGGAATGGGAAAGATGAAAGACGTCGACCAGTACATTGTAAAAAGGAAGTAGGAGGAGTAGGAATAGAAGGAAAAAGTAAGAAAGAGAAAAAGGAGTAGAAAGTAATAAAAGTTGACCAATATACAATAAACAAGAAAGTGGGAGGAATAGGAAGAGAAGATAAGAGAGAGAGAGAGAGAGAGAGAGAGAGAGAGAGAGAGAGAGAGAGAGAGAGAGAGAGAGAGAGAGAGAGAGAGAGAGAGAGAGAGAGAGAGAGAGAGAGAGAGAGAGAGAGACGCATAGAAGTAGAAAGAAAATTAAAAGAAGCCGAAGGAATGAAGTTGAACAATACAAAAACATCGACCTTACCACCCACCCCCCTGCCCCTCCTCCACTCCCACTCCACCCCACCCCCCGCTCTCCATATTAGCTGTACTCCATTCACCGCGAAATGAAGGAGAAATCGATAGGAGGGCGAGGAGGTGGGAGTGAGTAATGGAGGTGGCGGTAGCGGTGGTGGTGGTGGTGGTGGTGATAATGAAAGGGTGAGAGAGAGAGAGAGAGAGAGAGAGAGAGAGAGAGAGAGAGAGAGAGAGAGAGAGAGAGAGAGAGAGAGAGAGAGAGAGAGAGAGAGAGAGAGAGAGAGAGAGAGAGAGAGAGAGAGTGTTAGACAGACAGACAGACAGAGAAACAGACAGAGACAAACAGAATGACAGACACAGACAGACAGTTAGACAGACAGAGAGACAGAAGGAAGAAAAACAAAGAAAGAAATGAAAAAAAAAACAGAAAAATGAGACAGATAGACAGCCAGACAGAGACAGACAGAAAAAAGTGACAGAAACAGACATACTAACAAATACACGCACATACACGCACATACAGCTTGCAAGACGCACCGAAATACATAGATCGACACACACACACACACACACACACACACACACACACAGTCAGGTAGAGAGGACCCGAGAATCAGAGTTTATGCATATTTTCCACGTTTTCTACCAAGCCCACCTGTTTTCTGTTAGGGTCTAATGATCTACCTGGGAAACACCTTCAGTACCTTCCCACCTTGTGTTATACGAAGGAATTCACAATATTAAGTAAGGGAAGTTGGGGGCCCCACGTTACAGCTGCGCGTTGCCTCGGTGCTTATCTCCGTCCCATTGGCCCTGGAGCTTAGGGTATTGGAAAGGAGTGGAAAGGGAAAGGAAGACCGAAGAATGGGAAGAGAAAGGAACTGAAGGCAGGAAATGAGGAGAGAGAGAGAGAGAGAGAGAGAGAGAGAGAGAGAGAGAGAGAGAGAGAGAGAGAGAGAGAGAGAGAGAGAGAGAGAGAGAGAGAGAGAGAGAGAGAGAGAGAGAGACGTTGAGAAAGGCCTCTATTCCTGAAGAGAACTAATAATGGCTGATGATGATGATAATAATGATGATAATGATAATAATGATGATGATGATGATGATGATGATGATGATAATGATAATGATGATGATGATAGTGAGAAAGCTGGGGAAGGCCTTGATCCGGCAGGAGACTACTAATGGATGATGATGATGATAATGATGATGATGATGATGATGATAGTGATAAAGCTGGGGAAGGCCTTGATCCAGCAGGAGACTAGTAATGAATGATGATGATGATGATGATAATGATGATGATGATAATGATAATGATGATGATGATGATGATGATGATGATGATGATAGTAGTGATAAAGCTGGGGAAGGCCTTGATCCAGCAGGAGACTAGTAATGAATGATGATGAGGATGATGATAATGATGATGATGATGATAGTGAGAAAGCTGGGGAAGGCCTTGATCCGGCAGGAGACTAGTAATGAATGATGATGATGATGATGATAATAATGATGATAATGATGATGATGATGATGATAGTGATAAAGCTGGGGAAGGCCTTGATCCAGCAGGAGACTAGTAATGAATGATGATGATGATGATGATGATGATGTTTTGTTCTTGTCTCTAAACTTGCCCCGGCCGTACTCAAGTTCAGATTTTTTTTCTCTTTTTGTTGTGGAGTTTCACGTAGAAATTCCAACGCCTCAATTTTTTTCTCTCTAGTCGTCCGCTTCTTAGTTTTCTTTTTTCTTTTTTTTAATGAGTTGTCTTCCAGGGTGTCATTATGTCTATCTATGTCTACCTCTAACTATTTTTCATTTTTTCGGTCTGTCTGTCTGTCGATAATTTTCATACCTGTCTAGTTGTCTCTCATTTTCTATTTGTGTTTATCTATTTGTCTATCTATCTATCTATCTACCTCTAACTATTTTCATTTTCTCGGTCTGTCTGTCTATCGATAATTTTCATACCTGTCTAGTTGTCTCTCACTTTCTATTTGTGTTTATCTATTTGTCTATCTATCTATCTACCTCTAACTATTTTCATTTTCTCGGTCCGTTTGTCTATCGATAATTTTCATCCCTGTCTAGTTGTCTCTCAGTTTCTATTTATGTTTATCTATCTGTCTATCTATCTGTTATCTTTTTATCTACTTAAACATCTGTTCCCCTGTTCGTCAGTCTCTACATTTACCTAGCCTTCATTTTCTTATCTCAAAGTGTCATTTATTATTATTATAAGAGACGAAACAGCTAGAGATGGAGGCGTGCGGACACTGTACGCCGCCTGTTCAGCAGCCCCCAGATAAAGAAAGGAAAAGAAAAGGAAAGTGAGAGCGATGAGAGAGAAAGGGAAAGAGAGCGAGCGGATTGAGGTGAAGCAAAAAGATCAAGAAACAGAGCGAAAGATTTAGTTTGTCACCCACGAGGAAAGGAGAATGGGGGCGCCCAGTCTTTATCTTTCTATCTCTCTATCTATCTATCCATCTATATATTTTGACTGATCTATGTGTTATATTTCTACATACCTTTTTATCGATATTTATCTCAACAAGGATCTAATGGGGCTACAATGGGACTTCACATGGCAGCTCCTGAAGATGGATTATACACCAAACTCCCTTCACATCCATACATACATACATCTAATCTCCATGTAAATCTATCAGCAGTGTTTGCCTCAACTACATACCTGCTGAGTTTGTTCCACCTATTCACCATCCTGTTCGTGAGCCAGTTCTTGCCTATTTCCTATCTGATCACGGTTTTATCCAACTATCTATACCCATTACTAAGTGTTCTCACATCAGTTTCTAATATAAGTACTCCATCTAGATCGCCCATGTTAATTCCTTTTATCGATTTACAAACTCATTTAAACCCCCACGCAGTCTGTGGCTCTTCAGAGAATGTTATTTTTAGTCATTCTCTGTACGGTAATTTCCTAAGTGTTTGAATATTTTTTTCATTCCTCTCTATATTGCCTCAAGGAAATTTGCATCCCTTCTGTAATAGGGGCGCCAAAACTGAACATTGTAATCCAGGTGAGGCCGAACCGGTGCCAAACACAATATAAGGCGGACCTTTGGAGACCGGTTGCTTACGGTTCTCGAAGCAAAACCCAAGACTCTGCACAATATCTGGCGGTAATAGAATGATTACTGGGTCAAAGGCCAGAGTTTCAACGCACACCCAAATCCCTTTCGCAGCTTCAGTGGCAAAAACCTCTTATTTATGTGTAATCACTTTGGGGGCTATTTCTCTCCCTTCCTACGACGTTCGATGTATAGCTGCATCATCCATTTATTGGCCACTCACCTAGGCCATTGCTTCCTGCTGAAGTGCCTCGGCGTCGTTTTCTGAACTGATTAGTCTTCCTATTGCTTTGTCATCAGTAAACTTGCTTATGTCACTGGTTATACCGCAGCCAAGATCGTTGATGTTTCATATACATATCTATCTATTTATCAGTAATTAAACTTATAAAAATTCAGAGATTAAATTGATATATATTTACCTATCAATCTGTCTATAAATGAGAGAGAGAGAGAGAGAGAGAGAGAGAGAGAGAGAGAGAGAGAGAGAGAGAGAGAGAGAGAGAGAGAGAGAGAGAGAGAGAGAGAGAGAGCGCGCGCGCGCGCAGTGAGTGTTGAGGCGTGTAATTGTGTGATCGGCTGACCAGACAGGACGATGCTCTCAGAGTGTGTGTGTGTGTGTGTGTGTGTGTGTGTGTGTGTTTTACCGCAAAGAAAACAGTTCAGGGCAAAAAATTAAGACAGACAAGTCGCTAATCACTGTTCCCATAAAAAAAAAGAACTCCAGAGGTGTTGCCAGACGAGAGGCCCAGTCCAGAAGTAGAGGTGTCTCGATGCTCCTCTCTTGAAGGAGTTCAAGTCGTAGGCAGGATTAAATACAAACGAAGGAAAACTGTTCCTGACTTTTCCAATAAAATGGATGAAAGGAAGAAGGTACTGGTTAACTCTTACATAAGGGATTAGGACAGTATAGGAATGAGCTTGAGTAGAAAGTCGAGCGCAGCGGGGCCGCGGGAGGGGGGGAAGGCATACAGTTAGCAAGTTCAGAAGAGCAGTCTGCATGAAAATATCTGTAGAAGGTAGAAAAAGATGCAGCATTGCGCCGGAATTTAAGAGGTAGGAGACTGCCAGTAAGAAAAGAGGAGTTGATGAGACGAAGAGCCTTTGACTCCACTCTGTCTAGCAGAGCTGTGTGTGTGGAACAGCCCCACACATGAAATGCATACTCCATATGAGGGCGGAGAAGGCCCCTGTATATGGACAGCATCTGGGAGGGGGAAAAAAAAATGGCGGAGACGATACAGAACGCCCAACCTCGACGCAACTGATATAGTTAGAGAGGAGGCTGGTCAGTGAAAGAGGATGACAGGTGGTGGTGAACATTGAAATCTCCTTGGATGGAGATTTCAGCGAAGTGAGTCAGTCAAGATGTGCTCCATTTTGTAATTCAAATACTCAAAGAAGTCTGAATAGCTGGTAGAGTTAGGTGAGAGATAAACAGCACAGATGTACTTAGTAATAGAATTTCAATGAAGTTTTAGCCAGATGATGGAAAATTCTAAAGAGTCAAGGTCGTGGGCACGAGAGCAAGTGATGTCGTTGCGTACGTAGACGCAACATCCACCTTTCAATGAAATTTAGGGTAGAGGCAGTAGAAGGGAACAGAGTAGAAATTACTGTAGGTGAGGAAGAGAAGGTGGGGTTTAAAGGAGGAGAGGTGATGTTCCATAGAATGGAAGTTGAAGTAAAGACCGCGATTGTTGGAAAAGTTGATGAATAGAAAGTTCAAAGAGTTATGAAGACACCTCTTGTGATCACTATCGAAAAGGAAAGTCCGAACTGGGGGCATTTATGGTCCACCCCCCAGATGGGGACTCCAGTGCAATTCTTTTAGTAACCATAACATATTTTGGATTTGAAAAAAATGAGGAAGTGGTGTGTGTGTGTGTGTAGTGTGGTGTGAAGAGTAAGAGGATTTGTCGAGCACGTTGAACTACTCTCTGGTGTTAATGAGACAACAGAGAAACGGAAAGTGAGAACACGGGCGGGTCTTTGATAGGCTTGCAGCACCCCCTCCCCTCACCGGGAGAAGCTTGCGTCCGATTCGGCAGCTGTCTGACTGCCTACTCCCTTAGTGTGTGTGTTTATGTGTATGTGTGTTCGTGTGTGTATGGGGGGATAAGAGAGAGAGAGAGAGAGAGAGAGAGAGAGAGAGAGAGAGAGAGAGAGAGAGAGAGAGAGAGAGAGAGAGAGTGGTGTGTTTGTGTGTGGGTGTGGGTGTTACTGTGTTGTTGTGAGCGTGGCCGCCTCCCCTGGAATACTTCCCGCCATCGCGTCGTATCTGCGGCTGTCCTGCCTTCACACCCGTGCCTCGGCGGGCGGGGCGGCCAGGCGTGACGAGTACGTTGCCGTGACCAGCCAGCACGTGCGTCTCACTGCCCACGCAGATACCGAATTGGATCCCACGGCGCCGTGAAGACTGACGGCCAGACCGTTCACACCGGCGCCTCTGTCCAGCCAACAGTGTTCGGGTGTCGAGTGTCTGCCGGGGGTTGGGTCTTCTCAGGATAAACAACATCTGACCACAATTCTTTAAATTCAAGAAAGAAGCGATTGTGTTAGAATTTGTTCTTTTATTAAATATAAAGATAGATTGCCCAGCCAATTGTGCTCAGATACTGTTTACTCGTTTTGTTGTCCTGGTTGCCGAATCGGGTGTGTGGGTTCAACGTCCAGGAACCCAAGAATTAGAACGCCTGAACACAAAGGGTTGTCGTCTGGAACAGGCAGGCCATTGGTGAACCTGTTTTTTCAGTAATTAGGAATCATTGAAGGGAAAAGGGACATAAGATTAGGGAGGAGGCTTTTAAGATTTTGCTTAAAGCCAACCATTGTTCAGATTTGAGAATTGCAGTTGTAGTTCAGTTTTTACACATATATATATATATATATATATATATATATATATATATATATATATATATATATATATATATATATATATATATATATATACATATATATATACATATATATACATACATATATATACATATATATATATATATATATATATATATATATATATATATATATATATATATATATATATATATATATATATATATATATATACACACACACACACATGTATGTGTGTTTCATGGAGGAAGATGAGGAGGAATTTGTTGGCAAGTTTAATGACCTATTTGCCTCGTGTCAGCTTTCACTTTTTTTTTTTTTTTTTTACATGTGGCCTATAGCGCCGGTAGGCTATTCCATAGGGTCCAGATGGTCGGCCCGAGCCCGTCATGGCGCAGGCAATTGTTTATAGTGGCGCCATTATTATTGGCTCATGCTGCCCCCCGGAGCTCATTCTTGATTTCACTTGCACAGCTTCTTCTAGAGTCCGGGTTGATGGGCGGTCTTCAGGACAGCATGTGGGTAGTCTTAGGCCACTCGGCGATGACGGAAAAATCCCAGGTGGTTAGCGGCGGATTCGAACTCGCATCATGGACAACGCGACGAATGCGGGGCCGGCACGCTAACCACTCAGCCACCGCCTCCCCAAGCTTTACTTTTGTCAGTGGCCGCATGGCACGTGTTGGGTGTTAAGTCGTCGCGGTGTGTGTGTGTGTGTGTGTGTGTGTGTGTGTGTGTGTTAAGGAGCATGGGGGGGGGGGGGGGGGAGGAAATGGGGGAGGAGGAGGTCAGGGTATTTCATAGACAAGTTCAATAACCTCTTTGCCTCGTGTCACCTTTCACAACCTTTATTTTATCTTGCACGTGTCTGATATCCCTGCCTTTCCCGTCCCGTCCCTTACTTTTCCTTCCCTTACCTTTATGCTTCTACCAATGATAGGATTTCGCACCTCGCGCCGAAAAACCTGAAACCTGAAAAATAGTATCTTTTTGCCCGTCTGCTTACGCCCGATTAACTCTCCTGTAAAGTGATGACGCATGGACTTCGCCGAGGCAGGAAAATACCTGAGACACCTTAATAAAGAACAGGTTGAAAATACACATTTGTAGTACAGAGGACAGTAGAAATTGGCATAAAGGGTCCTGCATCTCGCTACTCCCATGTCACTTAGGCTTCCACACTCATTTAGGGCCTTCGTAGAGGTTGTGTTAGTATATCCGTGGGTACTTCTATGAACCTGGTGATAGTTTGAAAAGGCTTCTGTACCGTGAGCGTGAAAAAAACCATTATGAGACTCCGACTAATCTCCTTTGTGACCTTTGGAAACAGTTGTGAGAGCCCAAAACTTCTGAAAATACCGGCTTTAGTCTGATAGGTGTGTTGATACCCCGTTGTGCATGCGTGTAAGTCGTAGGAAGGAGGAATCGCAGTAGTGAGGCCGTTCAGTTTATTCATGCTTTGCCTTCTTGTCGCCTCTCTTGATCCTTCTTCACTTATTCACTGTGAGTTATGTGTGAAATTGGATGGACAGAAAAAGATAATGAGTAAGAAGTTGAGGAGGAGGAGGAGGAGGAGGAGGAGGAACAAGCAATGAAAAATCTAACGTCCGTAACATACTCGAGAATATCTTGATAACGAACCCAACAACTAAGTTTACTCCGGAGAGAGAGAGAGAGAGAGAGAGAGAGAGAGAGAGAGAGAGAGAGAGAGAGAGAGAGAGAGAGAGAGAGAGAGAGAGAGAGAGAGAGAGAGAGAGAGAGAGAATATATTGCCAGTGATTACATGAACCCATTTTTTTTTTTTTTTTTCACGCAATCTGAATTACGAGGCTAGAGGAAGCGAGCAGAGACACATGTATTCCTGGAGTGTGTAAGAATGGTGCTCCTGATCACCCGGGCCTGGAAGTGCGTGTGGTAGGTAGGAAGGCAGGGAGGGAGGGAGGGAGGGAGTGGGATCAATGATGGAGAGGACGGAGGTGAGGGAGGGAGGAAAATAGGTAAGTGGCAAGTGTGTAAAAGGGAGGAAGGGAGTGAGCTTAGTAGTGTAAAAGACGAATTTGGTGAGGGAGTGAAGAAGGTAAGTGGAGATTGTGTATATAAGGGAGGGAAGGACTGAGATCGGAAGAAGAAGGGATGAAGGTGAGAGAGGAAGGACGGAGGAAGGGAACGATCTTAGTGGGGGAGAAGATGAAGGTCAGTAAGTGAGCGATTATGGGAAGTGGAAAGTGTGTTGAAGGAAGGGAGGGAAGGAAGGGGGGAGGTCAAGGAAAGAGGGGCTGTGTCAAGGGACCAGTTTATAGGGCTAGGATGGAGCTGGGTGCGAGGACTGGGTGTATCAAAGCAAGGGTGTTGGGGCTGGAAGTGGAGGAAGATAAAGAAAGGTGTAGCCAGGGACTGTGTTAAGGGACTAGGATGGACCAGTAAGGAACCAGTTTATAGGGCTAGGATGGAGCTGGGTGCGAGGGCTGGGTGTATCAAAGCAAGGGTGTTGGGGCTGGAAGTGGAGGAAGATAAAGAAAGGTATGGCCAGTAACTGTGTTAAGGGAGTAAGCGTAAAGTGGCAAGTGTAAGGGGAAATCGGCTTGGGTAGGGACATGGGCGGGGTGCGAGGACTATGTGTATCCAGGGATGGGGTGATGGAAAGTGTAGGACAGAGATAGGTGTAGCAAGGGACTGTGTAAAAGAGCAGCAGCATGGACTGGGGACATGGGCGGGTGTGAGGCTGTGTCGGGCCGTCCCTCCCGTCTTCAGGGTGTCGCGAGCCGCAGAAGGTGTGGAGGCGAGGGTGGTGATGCCCGCAAACCAGACGCCTGCCCTGTAAACAGCCTCCGCCGCTGTGTACACCACAAGGGTAAACAGGCCGTCGAGGCGTCGCGGCGGACTACCATCACCCCCTCGCCTGCCACTCGACGCCGCCATCATTTATGTGCGAGAATTTTTACCATTCAGAAATAAAGAGATAGGAAGATAGATAAATAGACTGATAGAAAGAGAGAGAGAGAGAGAGAGAGAGAGAGAGAGAGAGAGAGAGAGAGAGAGAGAGAGAGAGAGAGAGAGAGAGAGAGAGAGAGAGAGAGATATGGGGATGGGGAAATGAACACAAGCAAACCTTAAGCTTCTCTTTTACCTTTATTTGGAGACTGATTATCATTTCCAACAGGAGTGACGGGACGAGGGCAACAACTACTTACTGAACTAAACAGCTTGCGAGAATAACTCATGCCAGTGGAGAATGTACACCCATGTCCTCCACAGTACACACACACACACACACACACACACACACACACACACACACACACACACATCACACCACACAGAAGTACCCAGAGCTCCGTCACTTGTGAGCTCGTTCGTTCGGGGAGGTTCTTGGCTGGCGATCGTGAGTCCATCGCGTGGTCAGGCCGTGGTGAATTACATACATTTAAGTACCGTTGTCGCGTGGGTTCCAGTGTGCCGTGTGTCCCGCAGAACACGAGAGCAATCACCTAGCGTCGGGTGTCTGGTGTTCGCGGAATCCCGCCTCGCCGTGCGGGACAAACAAGCTACACGTGCCTCGCCTCCATGGCGGCACACACAGTCCCCCGGGAGTTACGCAGTCGCCCTGTCCGGCCGTGCTGCCGCAAGGACAGGATGTAGGTCAAGGCTTCAGGGCTGCTGCCCGGGGCTTCATGGGCGCCGCGCTGGTACAATAACGATTACTACAGTTAATTATACATTCGTCCCCTTTTGAACCGTGACCCTTGCACAGCATAATCCTGCGCTGAACCCTTCTAATCCCATTTAACAGTCAGCCTAATTTACGCCGCTTAGACGCATCACTGTTAGGCCTAATAGGTACCGCGGGCAAGGGGTCCCGCGCTTGGGTTGTAATGTAACGGCATGAACATCATTTTCTGGGACCCCTCGCACCCTACCTGTTGAAAGGTTAACACCCAGGCTGCTGCGGCAACGACAGGACTCCGCCTACTTGTGGAGCCCCGAGCCATGGCTACGCAACATAAACCCACTAGAGCCCTGCCCCCCGACAACCTGCACCTCCCCTTACCACCATGAAGCCCTGTTGTCCCTGGCAGGGGCTATACTGTCGCTGCATCTCTCCCACTGTGTTGCGCGTCATTCTAACTCAAGGCGCCACAAGCCGGGAGGGGAGACACTCATATCATGCTGGTCTTGGAGGGCGGGAGGCTCGTCTCCGTTTGGAGCGGCTTCTTGGCGGGGCGGCGGCGAGAGCAGCAAGAACAGAAGAGGCCGACGAAGGTGTCACGGAACTGTTTGCACATGACGCAGTACAGGAAGAAGTTGATGGAGCTGTTGGTGAGCGCGAGGAGGTCCATCAAGTCCCCGAGCTGGATGTAGCAGTCACTGTGTGTGTGAGAGAGAGAGAGAGAGAGAGAGAGAGAGAGAGAGAGAGAGAGAGAGAGAGAGAGAGAGAGAGAGAGAGAGAGAGAGAGAGAGAGAGAGAGAGAGAGAGAGAGAGAGAGAGAGAGAGAGAGAGAGAGAGAGAGAGAGAGAGAGAGATATTAGTCAGGTCAATCATAGCGTCCCTTAATTGTCTGTGTCGTGCAGCGTACCGTCACAAGCAACTTTATTATTACAGAAAGTGAAGACCAGGGAAGAAAGGCGTTGGCACGTGTTCTGGTGGAGGTGGTGGTGACGATGGAGGCGGTAGTGGTGGTGGTATCGGTGGTGGTGATGATGATGCTGGTCCAACGCGACACAGTACAGAGCATGGGTGGTGGTGGTGGTGGTGGTGCAGGAGTAACACAACAAAAAGGAAGGTACGGCCACTCACCTTACCCGTCGCCCCTGAGTTCAAGGTTCAAATTCACCTGAAATTAATTACTTTGTGTGTGCGGCCCCGGGAAAGGGACGACCTGTGCTGTGTGTGTGTGTGTGTGTGTGTGTGTGTGTGTGTGTGTGTGTGTGTGTGTGTGTGTGTGTGTGTGTGTGTGTGTGTGTGTGTGTGTGTGTGTGTGACAACTTTGACTCTTGTAGCAATGTTGGATATCACTCTCGTTTAATATTTAAGTTATTAAAGTGGTACCAACAGTAAGGTAGTAGTGGTCCCAATATTAGTAGTTGTGGAAGAAGTTGTAGTAGTAGTAGTAGTAGTAGTAGTAGTAGTAGTAGTAGTAGTAGTAGTGGCAGTTGTAGCAGTAGTAGTAGAACAAGTGGAGGAAAAGGAGGAGGAAGGAGAAGAAAAAAAAATAGGTGAAAAAGAGAAAAAGGGAAAGAAAAGAGAGAGAGAGAGAGAGAGAGAGAGAGAGAGAGAGAGAGAGAGAGAGAGAGAGAGAGAGAGAGAGAGAGAGAGAGAGAGAGAGAGAGAGAGAGAGAGAGAGAGACGCCTTGGAGGGGTAACTCACATGAAAAACTTGTGCCCGTAGAAGAGCGCCATGCCGGTCAGCAGGCCATTGGGAGCCTCGGCCAGCAGGAAGAGCAGCATCATTAGCAGTAACATGCTCGTGCTGCGCTCCGTGGCCCCCTGCAAAGGCATGAAGTCACCTTAGCATCCTGACACTCCCTCTGCATCCTTACACCGATCTTGCCGCCCCTCCCATCCCGTCCCTGTCAACACAAACCCTACCACCACCTCACTTTCCGTAATAGTAGTAGTAGTGATAGTAGTAGTAGTAACAACTAAGTAATCTTCCACAATGATTACAGTGCGTTATTGACTTCATTTTCTGACGTCACTGTTGCTCGTTAATCATCTGAGTATACATTATTCTTATACTTTATATTATGATTTGAGAGAGAGAGAGAGAGAGAGAGAGAGAGAGAGAGAGAGAGAGAGAGAGAGAGAGAGAGAGAGAGAGAGAGAGAGAGAGAGAGAGAGAGAGAGAGAGAGAGAGAGAGAGAGAGAGAGAGAGAGAGAGAGAGAGCAAGGGAAAAAAATATAATGAGAGGAGGAGGAGATGGAAAAAAAAGAGAATGGAGGAGGAGGAGCAGGAGACGGAGGAAGAAATGAGATGAAGGAGATGTGGAAGAGGAGAAGGAAGAAGAGGAGGAGGAGAAGGAGGATATTTTCATGTTTAGGACTTCTTACACACACACACACACACACACACACACACACACACACACACACACACAGATAAAGTTAGCCAGCACACGAGCGACTACGCTTGTGTGGGGGGGGGGGAGGGGAAGAGGTCGGGGCCTTGGGGAGTGTCAGTACGCGGGGCGGCGATGGGCGGAGAGCGACGAGGGAACGCACAAACAAGATGAACATTCAGTGGTAACGCTGGCAAATGTTACAGCGGACTTGCGGACCGCGGAGAAACAGCGATCAGTCTGTGTTTTTTTTTATTTTCTATTATAGCGATTGACATGCGGTCCCCAGGAAACCAAAGGAAGCGACTAGCAAGTACGGAAAGGACGAGGCAGAGAGAGAGAGAGAGAGAGAGAGAGAGAGAGAGAGAGAGAGAGAGAGAGAGAGAGAGAGAGAGAGAGAGAGAGAGAGAGAGAGAGAGAGAGAGAGAGAGAGAGAGAGAGAGAGCAAAATGATGTAAAGGTAGAATATAACCCACTACATGCGGAGGTGGACGAGCGGTCAGCGTGCGGGCGTGGTGAGTCCGAGGACCTAGGTTCGAGTCCCACTGATGCACGCTGACAATTTTCAACCATCGACGAGTGGCGGAAGGTTACCCACATGCTGCCCAGATGTTCAGTCAGCCCTAACTTCAGGTGCAGCACCGGGGGCAGCATGGGGCAAGCAAGAGTCATTCATCACGGCAGACAATATAAATGAAATTCGCCTGCGCCACGAACGGTCTGGGGTCGTTCAAGAGGCCCCTCGAGAGAGCCTACCGGCGCTATAGGCAACGCCAAAAAGAAAAAAAAATTAAGACAAGATTACTAAGATGCATATATTTTAGTCAGAGAAGTGTCTTGATAACCGACTCATGAAAGAGAAAACTAGTTCAAGTCGTAGGAAAGAGGAAGTACTGACGAGGGACGGCTGATAGAAAGTTAAACAGTCAAAGAGACGAAACAAATAAAGTGCCTGATGACTGACTGTGGGTGAAGCCTTGCTAAAGCGCTGCCATAAAAGTTAACCATGGGTCCAGCGGGAAGCCTGGTGTAGGTAGTGAGAGGTAAGAGAAAAAACACTGGAACGACGGCTGTGTGTGAAGTCACAGTAAAGCGCCTCTACAATATTTGATTTTTTAACCTTTATTCCCGGGGTGATGGATTCTTCCCACCACAGGCTCAAGGACCAATGCGACGGAGATGAGCACCGCAGCCACGCACAGCCGTAGCGTATGCACCCAAATTCACCTTACCTGTGTCGCGGTACAGAGGAGAGTCACGTAGGAAGTAGCAGGGAATCCATGAAGAAAGCAGAAATTACCCTCACTGATGTATTGATGTGAGCTGCAGGCGTGAAGGCTTCGTGTTAGCCTATGATAAATATTATTACAGGTGCATTTGACGCAATCTCATTTTAGCTGCAGGACTTTGAGCAGCCTTTCAAGAGGGGAGCAGCAAGACACTTCACCATCCGATATTGACCATCTCTTTTGGGGCTTTAACTTTATTTTTATTTCAGAAAAAGTGTAGAGCGGGCTTTTTTTTGTTTGTTTCTTTTCCCCTTCAACTGCTTCTTGTATAGTATAAAAAAAGGCTGATAGTGCTCCAGGCAAGTGAGAATAAGCAGCGAGGTCGGAAACCAAGCTTTGATCTTTCCTTTTAAGCTCTTTAATGTAAGTTGCGAGTGTTAAGGAAGCCAAGCTGAAGCGACAAGGAAGTGAAAAGGAGGGTTGAGTACGTGGCGAATCCAAACTGTTTATGACTGAAGCTACAAATCACCGTCTCTCGTTGTGAAGGGGACGAGGAGGAGAACACAAGCTTCGTCGCTCTCATGTAGAAGCTCGCCAGGGCGTCTCGACGATGGTGCTGTAACTGCAAAGATAAACACGGGAAATAGCAGATATCACTTACTGGGCGCCACCAAATAAAAACAAGATAATGACAAAGTTCTAACACTTATACTTCATCAACAACGTCTCGATCCTAGAGTTCAAACTGCAAAGACAAACACAGCTCGGGAGGCGCCTTGAACATAGGAAGTGGAAGAGACATTTTCTTGGGCACGAAAGAAAACTACATACTAATGACAGAATTGTAACACTCATGCTCCATTTACACAGTCTCGATGCTAAAAAGATGAATGGAAAGACAGGTGACGCAGCTGGGGGAGATGAGGGAGCAGCGGTACTGAGCTTCACTTTTTTTTATTTTAAGGTGCTGCCTATAGGGCCGGTAGCCATACCTGGGGGGTCTCTCGGACAACCCCAGCCCGTTAGTGATGGAGGCAAATTTTATTAATAATGGTTGCCGTGATGTGCGACTCTTGCCTGGCCCATGCGCGTAAAAACATTGACTTTGGATCAGTGTCACACGTCACATTGACTTTGGATCAGTGTCACAGGTCACATTGACTTTGGATCAGTGTCACAGGTCACATTGACTTTGGATCAGTGTCACAGGTCAACACAGTGACTTAATAGACGCCGGAATGACACACCTCCTTCAGTTTGTTAGAGTTCTACCAAGACTACAACCATTCCGTATATACCAAATATCTTCATGTTTGTTTGCAACTCTTTAAAACAAACACCAGTTGCCATACGAGAATTATTTATGTATCCTTTGGTGCTGATGGGTTAGATTTAGACGCCCTCAAAGCCACTCTCTTGGACCGTAAAATTTATGACGAAGATGTAACATTTTCAGCCTGTTTACACCAACCAGTGGCCTCTTGGGAGCGCCGCGCCCTGCCTGCCTCTAGCCTCAACTCAGAGAGAGAGAGAGAGAGAGAGAGAGAGAGAGAGAGAGAGAGAGAGAGAGAGAGAGAGAGAGAGAGAGAGAGAGAGAGAGAGAGAGAGAGAGAGAGAGAGAGAGAGAGAGAGAGAGAGAGAGAGAGAGAGAGATTTACATAGACTTACATAGAAAATCAGACCACCAAGACCCCATGGTCCAGACTAGGTGGTCTGTCCTTAAACCTAAGTGATTCTACATTAATCAGATGGCTCCAAAACGTTGCATTTCAACTCTAGTTAATATTAAGTTGAAGGAAGTGACGGTCGAGCTTGTTTTTAAAGGAGTCAATCGTGTTACACTGGACCACTGACGGTGGGAGCTTATTCCATTCTCGCACTACAACGTTGGTGAAGAAAAATTTGGTGCAGTATGAATTTACTTGTCTACATTTGAGTTTTACGCCATTGTTCCTCGTACGCAAAGTGTTATCGATCATAAACAATGTTGATCTGTCTACATTCGTGAAACCATTAAGTATTTCAAAACATTCGATCAGTTTTCCTCGGAGGCGACCTTTCTCAAGAGAGAACATGTTAAGGGTGGATAGCCTTTCTTCGTAGGATTTGTTGCGCAAGGAAGGGATCATTTTTGTTGCCCGACGCTGAACACCTTCTAATTTAGCAATGTCCTTTGCATGGTGGGGAGACCAAAACTGTACCGCATATTCCAAGTGGGGTCTGACTAAACTATAGTAGAATGGAAGTATTACATCTTTATTCTGAGAGAGAGAGAGAGAGAGAGAGAGAGAGAGAGAGAGAGAGAGAGAGAGAGAGAGAGAGAGAGAGAGAGAGAGCAGTTGTTGTTCTTGCTGTGGTGGTGGTGTTTATGTGCTCGCGGTGGGGGGTGACAGTGGTGATAACTGTGGTAGTAGTGGTGGTGGGTGGCGGTAGTGGTGGTGGTGGAGTTTAGTTGATAATTGCATTTATTGTACTGCAGTAAATTAATTCGCTGTTTTCTGTTGACACGTGTGGCCGAGAGGGTGATGGACGTGGTTATGTGGATGCAGTAATGGAATTCAAATATGTGCCCCAGTAATGACGTGCCGCCTTTATTCCCTTCACCAAACAGTCGAGTATTTGCTTTGTGATGTAAAAGGGACGAGTGGCATGGCTAAGAAGAGCACTAAAATGGATGGATGCTTGGGGTAACACGGAGACAGGAAGCGACCATCGGGAGGTGAGGAACAGACAGGTTAAAGATACTCTATTGGCGATTAAGATAAAGACGTAGACTTGGACTGGTCATGTCATGCGTGTACCTCATCACAGAGAGACAACCAAGAGACAGCACAGGCATGAGCTAGGACCGTGTAGTAACTGACCGTGTCATTGGCTGGCTTGGCGACGGCGCCGGCGGTGGTAGTGGTTCCGTTGGGCAGCCTAACATTGCTCTGCTCCGCTGGCTTCATCACACCTGTCAGGAGAGCGTTGGGGCAGGTGGCGGGGACGGCGGCGGCGGCGGCGGCCACGGTGACGGCGGTGGGGGTGCGACCGTGACCGCGGCGTAGGAGTCGTTGCCGCCTCCGCTTGGCCAACCACATTCCGCGGACGATGGCGGGGATGAGCAGCGTGATGAGTAGGCACGGCACCAGTTTCACCACCACGCTGTGCACCAGTAACGTGATCTGGAACATAAAAACTCACTCAGAAGATCCTCACCTAGTGTTGAGGATATATATTATCGTCGCCAATTAGACAAATAATGCTAGTTACAAACCGGTGTCAACTTAAATTTGGATACTTTTTAATAATGGGCGCTAGTGGTCGGTGGTCGCAGGTGATTTTTTTCAATAGTGGAGTGCCATGACACAACTTGCTTGTCCCATGTTGCCACCCGGTGCTCATTGAAAATAAGCCTACGTAAATATAGGACAACTTACGGGGAGGTGGTGGCCGAGTGGTCAGCGTGCGGGCGTGGTGAGCCGAAGGACCTAGGTTCCAATCCCACGGATGCACGCTGATAGTTTTCAACCATCGCCGAGTGGCGGAAAATTACCCACTTGCTGTCCAGATCTTCAATCAACACTAACTTCAGCAACTTCGTTCAGAAGAAGCACCGGGGGGGCAACATTGGTCAAGCAAAAGTCATACATCACGAGGGCTACTATAAATAAAACTCGCCTGCGCTACTAACGGGTAGTGGCCGTCCAAGAGGCCGCTCAAGAGAGCCTACCGCCACTATAGGCAGCACCAAAAAAAAATATAAAATTGGCCATTAACAACCTTACATTGCTTAAATATTTTTGTGCTTCAAACTCATGAAGATGCTTCAATCCATCCCGGCCTGAGTGTTTAGAGGACGGCTGCCTCCATCAACCTTAAAACAGCCCCTACACGATGTCACACTCTCTTCTTCATAACACACACCAACACCCTGCCACACTCCCATGCCCATCATAACACACACCAACACCCTGCCACACTCCCATGCCCATCATAACACACACCAACACCCTGCCACACTCCCATGCCCATCATAACACACACCAACACCCTGCCACACTCCCATCCCCATCATAACACACACCAACACCCTGCCACACTCCCATGCCCATCATAACACACACCAACACACTGCCACACTCCCATGCCCATCATAACACACACCAACACCCTGCCACACCCCCATGCCCATCATAACACACATCACACCGACACGCTCAAACACACACACACACACACACACACACACACACACACACACACACACACACACACACACACACACACACACACACACACCTCCTTCAGAAGCTTATTGGAGGATAAATTAACGATGTAGGCATTTGAGGAGTCCTCGTCGGCGTCGGCAACTGTGATCTCCTCGACGGTGTAGAGGAAGAATGTTGGGATGGTGACGAGGGGACAGGCGAGGTAGACGGCCAGCAGTAGACGGCGGGCGCGCGGCGTGGTGCACAGCGTGACGGCAGCGTGGGGCCGACACACTACCACCCAGCGCCACACCGCCAGGCTCACCGTCAGCCAAATGGCGATCTGCGACACGTGAGCGTTAGGACAATGGCGGGTATGTGTGTGCTGTGTTTGCTGTCAGTTAAGCCTCAGCAGGTGTAGATTTCGTTAGTGACGTGAGGGAGAGAGGCTTCAATGCTTAGGTCGAAGCCTTGCTGGAAGCAAAGGCCCCAATGCGTGAGGGAGTTTCTGCTGATGGCCACATCATTATTTTCACAATGTTGAAAAAAACTGCTCCTGGTACACCCGCGCAAGAACAATTAATTCCTTGCTGGCAATAAGCCATGGCACAAGATCAAGTAACCAGTCGTCACAAGCTTCACTGAGCCTACTTTTTCATAATTTAGTATATTTTTTTTTTTGCAGGTGAAAGAAAGGCCGGGCACTGTTCTGCTTCCTAAATGGAAGGTGACACTGCAACAGGTCATCCGTCACGGCCACAGCCGCGTCAGGAATACCCGCTCCACGGCGAGTCAATGAGCAACTGGGCGTGAACAAAAAGCTGCTGGGGTACGGACCGCAATCAAATCAACTGTTTCTGTCGCACGCCAGCAGACGCCAGCGCGATATTGTCGTCGAGAAAATAGACCCACCAATGGTTTGTTTGCCGCGGGGTATTTTTAGCGCTCTGTGAGCGGGTTGCCATAAAAACAAGTGTGTTTCATATGTGGGCGTGAAAATAACTCCACGGCCAGCAGCAGAAAATTGCTCGTGCGCGGTGTGCCTAAACGTATGTGATGGCCTGGCGAGTGTGTGTGTGTGTGTGTGTGTGTGTGTGTGTGTATGTATGCGTGTGTCACTCACCGTGTGGCAGACCTGGGAGAGGTGTGCGTGGGTGATGATGTAGAAGGCGTGTTCACGCGCCTCGACGAGCTGCTCGCCGCCCAGCAGCGTGGAGGCGGCGTAAGGGATGTACTCCGTCACCACCAGCAGGTCCGCCACGGCAAGGCCCAGCAGCAGCAGGTTGGTGGGCGTGGCCATGTAGGGCCGCGTGAGGGTGGCTAAGTTGAACAGGTTGGTGAGCACGCCCGTCGCTGCCACGCTCAGGGTCAGCCGGTAGTGCCACCACTTGTACGCCTCCTTGAACTCTGCGGGAGGGGTGGGGGGGGTGAAGGGTTAGACTGACAGGAAGAGCCCTCGAAAGGGAAAATATCGCAAACAGGAAAAGATTACCAACAAGAAAAGCCCCCGAATAGAAAAAGCCTATAAACAGAAAAAAACGAAAACAGAAAAAGCCCGAAAACAGAAGAATATCACAAACATAAAGAGCCCGCAAACAGAAAAATATCTCAAACAGAAAAAGCCCGCAAACAGAAAAATATCGCAAACAGAAAAGCCCGCAAACAGAAACATATCGCAAACATGAAAAGCCCGCAAACAGAAAAATATCGCAAACATAGAAAGCCCGCAAACAGAAAAATATCGCAAACATAAAAAGCCCGCAAACAGAAAAAGACGACAGACAGAAAAAAAAACCGCAAACAGAAATAGACCGGAAACGGAAAAAGCCTGCCAACAAAAAAAGCCAAGCCCATAAACAGAAAAAGCCCGCAAACGGAGAAAAATATTGCAAACACATACTACAAAAAGGCAGAAAGAAAGGACGGCAAACAATAAAAGCCCCCAGACAGAAAAGGTTCACTCAGAAAAATGCCTCCAGACAGAAAAAGTCCACAGACAGAAAATGTCCAGATACAGGAAAAGCCCCCAGACAGAAAATGTCCACTCAGAAAAAAGCCTCCAGACAGAAAAAGTTCACAGACCGAAAAAGACCCCAGACAGAAAAAGACCCCAGACAGAAAAAGTCCACTCAGTAAAAAGCCTCCAGACAGAAAAAGTTCACAGACCGAAAAAGACCCCAGACAGAAAAAGACCCCAGACAGAAAAAGACCCCAGACAGAAAAAGTCCACTCAGTAAAAAGCCTCCAGACAGAAAAAGTCCACAGACAGAAAAAGCCTCCAGACAAAAAATGTCCAGAGACAGAAAAAGCCTCCACACAGAAAATGTCCAGAGACAGAAAAAGCCTCCAGACAGAAAATGTCCAGAGACAGAAAAAGCCTCCAGACAGAAAATGTCCAGAGACAGAAAAAGCCTCCAGACAGAAAATGTCCAGAGACAGAAAAAGCCTCCAGACAGAAAATGTCCAGAGACAGAAAAAGCCTCCAGACAGAAAATGTCCAGAGACAGAAAAAGCCTCCAGACAGAAAATGTCCAGAGACAGAAAAAGCCTCATGACAGAAAGAGTCCCTAGACAGAAAAAAAAAAACTCCAGACAGAAAAAGACCCCAGACAGAAAATGTCCAGAGGCAGAAAAAGCCTCCAAACAGAAAAAAAGTCCCTAGACATAAAAAAAAATTCAGACAGAAAAAGTCACCAGACAGAAAATTACCACAGACAGAAAAAGACCCCTGACAGAAAATGTCCAGAGACAGGAAAAGCCTCCATACAGAAAAAGTCCCTAGACAGAAAGAAAAAACTCCAGACAGAAAAAGACCCCAGACAGAAAAAAAAAACTTCAGACAGAAAAGGACCCCAGACAGAAAAGACCCCAGACAAAAAAAAGACCCCAAACAGAAAAAAAACTTCAGACAGAAAAGGACCCCAGACAGAAAAGACCCCAGACAGAAAAAGACCCCAGACAGAAAAAGACCCCAAACAGAAAAAAACTTCAGACAGAAAAGACCCCAGACTGAAAAAGACCCCAAACAGAAAAAAAAACTTCAGACAGAAAAGGACCCCAGACAGAAATAGAGCCCAGACAGAAAAAGGCCGCAAACAGGAAAACGTGTCGTATAGTTGCCAGTCACCGAAGCGGCAGAACTGTTGCGCCTCTGGCTGGTAGTAGGTGTCGGGCAGGGCGTCCATGTGGTCCGTACTGTTAAGGAACCTCTTCAGCGCCTCCGGGTCCGCGTCCTTGCCCATCATCTCCATCGCCCTCTGCAGCAGCAGCAGCATGTCCGTCGCGTTGTTTTCCATTGTCGCCTTTTTTGTGTTCGTAGACACGTTCTTGAGGTATGAAGGCCCTCAGCAACCTTCAAAAAGTGGAAAAAAAAACACTAATTAGGTTAAGAGCAGGGAGGGCTTAAAAGCTATTACGTGTCCTCTATTATATTATCTTCGATGTTGTGGTCAAAACAGCGTTCTGGCCGCCTCAACAAGCTTTAGAAAAGCTGTGAAGCGTGAGAAGATAAGCTGATGAATTTGTAAATTAGAGCTGGAGCAGAAAACCCTTCACTGATACAAAGAGAGCTCGTGGAGTACTCAAGGGAATGGCCAAGGGAAGGAGAGCTTGTTATGATGGGCGTCAGTCTACTCTATCATGTCAGGAAAACAATACATATACTTAAATGGCGATGTATTGTTACGAATGGCTATCACGGATCCTCTCTCTCGCTCGAGCAATCCAAAGAGCTTTCCTTGTTGTCAACAGCCCAGCTTGTTATCTGCAGCCACTCCTATTGAACTCAGACTACTCGGGATTAGGGCTTTAAGAAGATTATGGATTAACTATTAGTTTTGCATCGAGCATCGGCGACCCTCTGTCTTGACCGCCGTGATACCACCGTTTGTTTTTGTTCCCTCTATTCATCCCATGTACCCTGAATTTACAAGAGTCTCGACTTTCAACTTTAACTGGGCGTTCTCAGGCCTCCGATAACGACTGTCCATTCACGTGTGGACCTCATGTATGTCAACCTCTCTCCAAGAATGAAAAACATATTTAATCCCCGAGAAAAATAGTAAATCAGTAGTAGTAGTAGCAGTAGTAGTAGTAGTAGTAGCAGTAGTACTTGTAGTAGTAGTAGTAGTAATAGCAGTAGTTGTAGTAGTAGTAGTATAGTCGTGCCAGGAGAATCTGGGGGGCGGGGGGGTGGCGGTTGTGGGGTCAGCTAAAACCCGCAACTGCCACACACTCTCAATACTACTCGCTTCCTCTCATGTGTCAGCTATTTACAACTTTTAAATGAATTTAATTAAATAACTGGATAATCCAATAAGGTCATAGAGTGTTAAGATTGTTTCGTTTTTAGGATAATAACAAATATTTTGTGTAAATACCAGGACACTTGACACAGTTGTATTCCAACGTTGTCAGATGTCCTGGCATTTACACAAAATATTTGTTATTATCCTAAAAACGAAACAATCTTAACACTATATGGCCTTATTCGATTATTCAATTATTTAATTAAATTCATTTAAAGGTAGTAAATAGTTGACATATGAGAGGAAGAGGGAGGTGTTGAGAGTGTGTGGCAAGGCGCGGAGCGGTGCTGACCTTGGCTGACCCCCCAGCCGCCACCTCCCCTCCGCCAGATTTTCGTAGAAATACTATAGTAGTAGTAGTAATAGTAGTAGTAGTAGTAGTAGTAGTAGTAATAGTAGTAGTAGTAGTAGTAGTAGTAGGAACAGCCAAAAATAGAATATATGCAATAGTTAACTCTTTAAATCGTAGACGCGTAGAGTAGTGTGTGTGTGTGTGTGTGTGTGTGTGTGCTTACGTTTCCAACCATGGCGGCGGTAGGCTTTCTTAGTGGCACCTGATGGTCGATCCCAGTCCGTCGTGGCGCAGATAAGTGTTTATAGTGGCGCCATCTTGCTTGGCTCATTCTGCCCCCCGGAGCTCATCATTGATCCTTTCTTTTAGAAAGTGAATTTAGAGTTCGGGTTGATAGGTGGTCTCCTGGACAGCATGTGGGTAGTCTTAGGCCACTCGGCGGTGACTGAAAAATCCCAACTTGTGGCACCGGGCTGGACGCGAACCAGGACGCGGCGCCGTCACGCTTTCCACTCAGCCACTGCCTCCCCGTGTGTGTGTGTGTGTGTGTGTGTGTGTGTGTGTGTGTGTGTGTGTGTGTAATTCACTATTCTTTACCATGGTCTGGCCACTCTATAGACGCGATCACCAGCCTAAACTTGGAGCTTGACAGATCTCTGGATATGGTAAACCTCACACCCTCACACCCAGGGATGCGGGACGCAATCCCCGAAGGACACCCTGTACCCGTTCTCTGCTGGGTGGACAGGGGGATCGGACTAATGAGACTGCCCACCCGTCTCCACTCCGCCCGGGAATCGAACCCAGGTCCTCATGGTTGTGAGGCGAGCGCGCTAACCACTGTACTGTGGAGATCAAAATGTGTGCGTGTGTGTGTGTGTGTGTGTGTGTGTGTGTGTGTTGTGTGTGTGTGTGTGTGTGTCATATATAGTCACATATTGCACTTGAGAGGTTGTTTACCCATCAGCAAACACGGTAATAACGAGAGAGAGAGAGAGAGAGAGAGAGAGAGAGAGAGAGAGAGAGAGAGAGAGAAAAAAAATTACTGCCACTGCTTCCTCTCCCTCCCCTCTCTCTCTCTCTCTCTCTCTCTCTCTCTCTCTCTCTCTCTCTCTCACTCTCTCTCTCTCTCTCTGTTAACAAAGGTAATTGGCACACTTTGTACCAAAGAAAGAAATAAAGTAAAATATGCCTCAGATTCTCAGTTGAAGATGAAAACAAACGATTAGATAAACCGAGGCGAAAGTTGTAACACACACACACACACACACACACACACACACACACACACACACACACACACACACACACACACACACACACACACACACACACACACACACACACACACACACACACACACACACACACACACACACACACACACACACACACACACACACACACACACACACACACACACACACACACACACACACACACACACACACACACGCCTCCTTATTCTGCATCACCTTCATTAGTGGGTTATATTTTCACTTCGCCTTGGGTTCGTCGCCTCCATTGTGCGTCCGGTCCTCGCCGTCTCATCAAAATGCCTCAGGGGAATGCGTGTCAGAGAATGCGGCTAAATATACCGTCCTTTTATTGCTATTACTGGTTTATATCTTGCCGCGTGTTGCTCAGAGGAAAACAAATCCCGCGCGAGGGGAAAAAAAAAAAAAAACATCCCTTCTTACCTATTTATTTTTTCAGAGAATCGTTTGTTGAGGATGAGGATCGGGATGTGGATTAACAGCTGTTTGAAGAGCACAGATGAGAGGGATAGAGAAAAGGAGAGGGGGCCATGAAGGGGTGTAATGAGAGCAAGGTGAAGAAGGTAATGAAAATAGATATAACAGGAACGTAGATTTTATGTGTATCTGTAATTGTGTGTGTGGATGGAGAGCGGATTTGTGGCCATGAGTTTGTGCGGATGTATACAGATTCCTTTCCTTGCTTTCAAACGACACTTAATGCCCTGGATTATTCTGAGATTAAGCTTTTAGGTTGAAATGTGTGGCTAAAAACTCACTTCGCTTATTCTAGTAACCGAACAGGGAATGGAACACGACTATTCTGCCTCCTCCCTAGGCGTGCACCGTCGGGAAACAAAGATGATCTCTTCCTTGCGCAACAAACCTTGCGACGAAAGGCTCTCAGCCCATAAACTGTTCTCGCGTAAGAAACGTTGCCTCCGAATAAAACTAATTTGATATTTCAAAATACTCAATGGTTTTCCGAATGTGGACAAAACCAAATTGTTTTTGATCAATGACACATTCCGAACCAGAAATAATATCACAAAACCTAAATTTCAACAAATAAATGCAAGCGGCACCAAATTTTTCTTCACAAACGTTGAAGCGCAAGATTGGAATAAACTCCCACCTTCAGTGGTGCAGTGCAGTACAATGAATACACTTAAAAACAAGCTCGACCATTCTCTCTCTCTCTCTCTCTCTCTCTCTCTCTCTCTCTCTCTCTCTCTCTCTCTCTCTCTCTCTCTCTCTCTCTCTCTCTCTCTCTCTCTCTCTCTCTCTCTCTCTCTCTCTCTCTCTCTCTCTCTCTCTCTCTCTCTCTCTCTCTCTCTCTCTCTCAACATCTATCTATACTTTGTTATGAAATGCCTCTCCGCCGCTGTTTCCTCACCCACTTAGATTTTCTCTTGCATCACCTTTTTGGACGCAGCGTCTCTGCCGGCATTATTATATCGCTTTAGTCTGTCCGGTCCGTGTACTGTCTCCTCTACACTAAAATAAAGGCTGCAGGAAGTCACTCAAAGGTGAGAGAAAGCCATATTAAAGTCAAGTGGCAAGAGCTCAGAGCCAGGAGCAAAACAAGCAAGGGTCGAGAGGCTGATAGAGAGGGAGGGAGAGGAGGAGATAACGGGTAGCTGAAGGAAGAAAGGAGGGATAAAAAGCAGGTGCAGCGTGGGAGGAGAGCTCTGTAAACACGGCATAGTTGGTTTAGCGGATAATGAGAAGCGAGGATGGTAAACAAACACGAGAAAGTGGGTAAAGGGTTGCGGGAATTGTTAAGAGAGTTAGAACACAATTATGCTGTTAGGGAAGGGTTCGTGGGGGGCTTGAGAGACGCGATGGCCCGTTTAGATTCAGTGAGAGGTGAGGTGAAACGTTGTGTTAAAAGACGGAGAAATGCGACTATACTACACAAAGGAGAAGTGTTATGGCAACTGACCCACTTTCTGATGTATGCTTAAAACCAGTATTTTCATTCCTTCATTCCTTTCAGCGTGACCAATTTACATATACTGTACTTCCTCCCGCCGACGACTCGAGCTGTTGTTTTGTTTGATCCGTTGCCTGATTCCTTTACAGTAGAGAAAGGTTTTCATCTTGCTTCACGAAAGAGACACACACACACACACACACACACACACACACACACACACACACACACACACACACACACACACACACACACACACACACACACACACACACACACACACACACACACACACACACACACACACACACACACACACACACACATTTCCTTTCCTCAGCGCACGCCAGCAAATAGTTCGCCCCCAGGGCTCCCCTCCTCTTGAGCTGACGTGTGGCGTCCTGCAAGGCACTAAAATGGGTCCGCTTTGCTTCTTGGTGCTCATTAACAACGCCCTCATGGACACACCGCATCGCAGGAAATATGTTGACGACAGCACCTTGGGCGTCCCTGTCAACAACAGGGATCCTGACTATGCACCTCTTCAAGCGTCGCTCGACAACCTTCAGGCATGGACGCTTGACAACAGTGCCACTATCAACCACACCAAGACCATGGTGATGCACGTTTGCACGTCCAAGAGAGATGTGCCACCTCCGCTGCTGTCTATTGGCTCACACCACCTCCAGGTTGTCCAGTCCACCAAACTACTAGGCATCACTGTGGACTACCAGCTCAACTGGAAGCTCCACATCAACACCGTCAGAGCAGCCTCCTACAAGCTGTACATGCTGCGTAGACTCAGAACGCTGGGGGCACCGGCTGCTGAGCTGTGCAGTATTTATTCATCATTCATATTGCCAAAGCTCATGTATGCCTCCCCGGCGTGGTCATCGTCCCTTACCCTCACCCAACAACAGCAGCTTGAGAGGGTTCAAAAGAGGGCATTCAGGGTCATTTTAGGCCCTGACTACCACACCTACGACAATGCCCTGGCCACCCTGAGTCTCCCGAGGCTCTCTGACAAGCACCAGGACGCCCTCAGAAAATTCGGAATCTCACCTCCTGCCATCCGACGCGCCTCCTCACACCCGCTTCACCAGACACCACAACAAACTCAACCCCTTCAGAGCGCCGCGAACCGACCGTTACAAACGTAGCGCAGTGCCCGCGATGGTGCGGATGATAAACAATGCCCAGTGACAGTCATACCCAAAGGGCCGCGGTGGAGATTAGCACCTCGCCGCTACCCCTCTAAGTGCCCCCTTCACACCACCCTCCCTCTCCCTTATGTCTCTATTTTTAGCTCTCCCAAACCACCCCCCACCCTCTCCCTCCCTCTAGTGTAGCCTATTTACTATTAGTTTCTTGTATTTTTGATTTGTTTATTTTCAGCCTAACGGCTGCCTTACATTAATAAACCTATTATTATTATTATTATTATTATTATTATTATTATTATTATTATTATTATTATTATTATTATTATTATTATTATTACACACACACACACACACACACACACACACACACACACACACACACACACACACACACACACACACACACGGGAAAACATAAATGTCAAATCCAATCAACGTGTTTTTGTGAAGTATTTTTCGTCTCTTGTATCGTAAAATGAATAAAAAAATAAAAACACGTACGTAAAAATGGTGGTTATCAGTCTTGCCAGCCCGTCGCCACCTCGGCACATGTATATTTCTGTTCTGTCAGCCGCGGCTTTGAATTTTCGTTCCATGACCCGCCCGTGTTGGAATTTTCGCTTCCAGATTATTCACGGCACTTAATCTGATATATTTGATTCTCTCTCTCTCTCTCTCTCTCTCTCTCTCTCTCTCTCTCTCTCTCTCATTCACACACACACACACACACACACACACACACACGTATGCACGGTACACGCACGGTAAAACAAGGAAGACCTATTGAGAGCGGCGGCGCGTGTCTCGCTGGGGTGGAAGGTTGCCGCACATGCTTCCTAAAAGTTAAACGGTGAAATAAAATGAAAACGTAAAAATAAAATTGTTGGAGATAAATGTTGAAAAGCAAGACACGAAGCAGAAGTCAGAGCGCGTGAAGGTGACTGACAGATTAAATAAACTTCTCCATCATCTGTCATCATCATCATCAGCAGCAGCAGCAGTCACGGCAGCTTAAAATAAAAGGTCCAGATTTTAGGACAGCAAGTTGAGAGCAAACTCTTCATCGCAGCAGGCGTCCCACGTAAGGCTGCTCACGCGTGCTGCCGCACACACGCTCCTGGAAAAAAAAAAGAATTTTGTCAAATGACTTGTTTGTTTTATGTCAGGTTCAGCGGAACGAGTTTATGTGGAGAGAGAGAGAGAGAGAGAGAGAGAGAGAGAGAGAGAGAGAGAGAGAGAGAGAGAGAGAGAGAGAGAGAGAGAGAGAGAGATTTGCAAAGATATTCAGACCACACAGACTCTCTGGTCCAGACTAGGTGGTCTGTCTTTAAACTGAAGTGGAATCCTATTAAATTTAATATCACCAAGACTGCATTTAAACAGTGAATATCAAGGTGAAGGAAGTGACGGTCGTGCTTGTTTTTAAATGAATTAATCGTACTGCACTAGACCACAGATGATGGGAGCTTATTCCATTCTCGCACTACAACGTTGGTGAAAAAAAAATTGGTGCAGTCTGATTATATTTGTTTACACAAGTTTTGTGCCATTATTTTTCGTTCGGAACGTGTCATCGATCGAAAACAATTTGGATTTGTCCACATTCGTAAAACTATTGAGTATTTTGATCAGTTTTCCTCGGAGGCGACGTTTCTCAGAGAGAACAGCTTGAGGGATAAAAGCTTCTCGCCGTAAGGTTTGTTATGCTTGGAGGAGATCATCTTTCTTGCCCGACGCTGCACATCTAATTTAGCAATGTCCTTTGCGTGGTGGTGGTGGAATGACCAAACTGTACCGCATATTCTAAATGAAGTCTGCCTAAACTGTTGTACATGCGACATTTCTCAGGAGAGACATGTTGGATGAGAACCTTCATCATTAGGTTTGGTGATCCTGTGAGTCAATGAATCCCACGTTGACTTCCCTGTAAAGAGTTTTAAGCGGCCGCTGAGGCTGAAGGCCTTATTGCAGAACGCATTTGCAGCCAACATCCTTGGAAGAATTTCTGAAATTATAGATTTTTTATTTAGTCTTGTACTGGTGGATAAGTCTACGGCATTGTTCCTGTGTGCAAAAACAAGAAGAGGGTCATAGAGGCCTCTGCGGAGACCTTGTCAAGGGCAGCCATGATGTTGTCTGTTTCCGCGTCGGAACAGCAGTAGTTACGTCGGTGCAGCGGTGAAGTGTCGCCCCTTAACCCTGACAAAAAGACTTCTGGGCCCCTTTCTCCCCCAGTCTTTCCCACGTAAGTCTCCTAACCCATCTCTCTCTCTCTCTCTCTCTCTCTCTCTCTACCCCCCCATCGCTCCCCACCCCCACTCCGCTGTCCATCCTTCACGCAGGAGTCGGCGGCGTCACATCAGAGGTCCTTCTTTCTACGGCAGAGGAGGCAGGACGGGATTTTAAAAAATTCACAGAGATATTGATGCCAGAGTAAAGTAATTTTGGTTATCGATGTGCCTTCCTACTCCCCTCTTGAAGGCGTCTGCGTAATAGGCAGGAGTGCACCAGTGAAAGCGGTGAAAGAACTAAGATTCTGAATAACTCTTGCATTAGGGACCCGGAGGAAGGAGTATTATACAAGAAGGTAGGAGGGAAGGGATCTGGTCTTGGTTTTTGGTCTTGCTCTCGGAAGGTCTGGTCTTGGCCTTGGTCTCGGAGGGTCTGGTCTTGGTCATGATCTCTTTCTCGATATGCCTGGTCTTCACTATAACACTGGTTGATACAGAACAGATCAACAGAAGTTAACTTTTATTGGGGAGCCGTAGGAAAGAATTTTACTGACGAAAAAGGATGATACAGAATCTGTCAAAAGAAAAAGTTAACTATTGCATTAACGATCTGTAAGAAGAAGGAAATTTAGACGAAGGAAAGCTGTTAAATAGATTATCTGTATCAGGGATGTAAGAATGAAAATACTTTAAAACTCTTGCATTAGAAAGCTGTGCGGCGTAGGTATGAGCTAGGGCAGAACAAAAACAAGAACAGATGAGCAATTGGCATGAAGAGATAGAAAGAGAACCATCACTGTGGTGGAACAGAAGACGTTAAAGACAGTCACGAAGGGGAGGGGAGTTAATGAGGCATTTTTGTACAGTAAAGGAAGCAGGTCAAGGGCAAAAATAAATGAAAACAAAAAAGCCCGCTAAGCACTGCTTCTATGAAAGGAAGTATAGATGAGTGGCAAAAAGAGAGGTCAATTTCGGGCGGCGAAGTGACTTGATTCTCCTCTCTTGAAGGAGGTCAAGTCGTAGGCCGAGGGAAGTACAGACGAAGGAAGGCTGTTCCAGAGTGTACCAGTAAAAAGGATGAAAGAGTGAAGATGCTGGTTAACTCTTGCATAAGGGATTTGGACAGTATAGGGATGAGCTAAAGTAGAAAGTCGAGTGCATCTGGGCCGGGGGAGGGGGAGAGGCATGCAGTTACCAAGTTCAGAGGAGCAGTTAGCGTGACAGTATCAATGGAAGATAGAAAAATGCAACATTGTGGCGGAATTTAAGTTGTAGAAGACTGTCAGTACGAGGAATGGAGTGGAGGAGACGAAGAGCCTTAGACTTTCCTTTGTCCAAGAGAGCTGTGTGTGTGGAGCCCCCTCACACATGAAATGCATATTCCTTACGAGGGCGGACAAGGCCCTTGTATATGGACAGCGTCTGGGAGGGTGAAAAGAACTGATGGGAACAATACAGAACGCATAACCTCGAGGGAGCAGATTTAGTAAGAGAGGAGATATTAGGTTTCCTATTAAGATTTTAAGTTAAGGATAGACCGAGGATGTTTATTGTAGAAGAAGGTGACAGTGAGTGTTATCGAAGAGTAGGGGGTAGGAGTTTGGGAGATGGTGTCGGGTTGAAAGGCGGAAAAATTGAGTTTATGAGGCGTTGAAGGACCGTGCTGGGTTCTCCACTCCTCTGTTCTTCTCTCTCTCCTCATTGTCCATACTGCCCACAAGGGAGGACAATCACCCGTCATCAGCTGTTTACGGCGATCCTCACATTGTTCAAACTTCGTGACAAGAACATTGGCTTTCCTTCCTCCTCCTCCTCCTCCTCCTCCTCCTTCTTCTTCTTCTTCTTCTTCTTCTTCTTTTTCTTCATTTTCTTCGTCTTCTTCTTCTTCTTCTTCTTATCATCATCATCATCATCCACCTCATCCTCTTCCTCCTCTCCTTTTTTTCTATCGGCCAGTCTTCATCCTCCTCCTTTTCATGTCTTCTGTCCGGTGTATCCCCCAAGAGTCAAGGTCAGATGAGGATGTCCCTGTGGAAAGTCTCGTCGCCTTACGTGCAACACTTTTAATAAGCCCTTCTCCTCCCATATTAAGTGTTGAGTATCGGCCAGTCCAGGAGCGAGAAACGGCCCTCCCACCCCAGGCTGCTTGTGACTGGGAAAGGTCAGAGCTCATGGCGGGTGGCTGGGCTGGCGTTGGCGGGGCTCATTACTATTATTATTTTTTTTCGTTTAAATAGAGATAGATAGATAGATAGATAGATAGATAGATAGTTTACACACACATTATCTATCTATCTGTCTATTTAGCTATATCTGTCTACCTATCTATCTATCTACCTATCTGCCGCTGTGTGTGTATGTGTGTGTGTGTGTGTGTGTGTGTGCTCGTGCGCGCCCCTCGTGTCAGGCAGGGTTATACGCAACACCTCAGCCAAAAGTCTTCATACTTTTTGCATCGCCTTTCAAAGTTTGTTAATGATACGAGTGAGCGTGTGAGCGAGCTTCCCCTTCGTCCCCACTGCCTGCCTGGCTGAGAGAGGCCGAGGGAGCATGTATAACCTGGCTTAATGATGTATGCTTCACTTTCGCTCTCTCCTCCTCCTCCTCCTCCTCCTCATCATCATCATCATCATCATCATCATTCTTTTAGCCTTTTATCATTCGAACTTTCCACCTGCCATACCTTCCTTTCCTTCTCCCTTTACCGTAGTTTTCACTATTTCTCTATATATCTATCTGGTTATCTCTGTCTATCTACCTTTCTCTCCACGCACACGCACACACACACACACACACACACACACACACACACACACACACACACACACACACACAGTAGACAATAATCTCCTTCGGCTCTTAAATACTCCTCATCCTTATTATCAGATCCTTTAGTACATATTTTCAACCTGTCCATAAGAACTGGAGTTTTCCCTAAAAAAAAAAAGCCAAAGTTACACTACAAATCAGAAATAGCGCAGACATTAACAATCATCGACCCATATCCATTTTAAGAGCATTTAGTAAAATACTAGAAAAATATTATAGCACATTGTCTCATGAATTATTTGGAAAATCGTAAACTGTTATCTAACTGTCAACAAGGCTTTAGAGTTAATCGTTCTGCTGGAATAGCAATTCTTCAGTTTATCTCTGACGTTCGTAAGTTTCTTGATGAAAGATGGTTTGTTACTGGGCCACTTGTTGACCTGTCGAAAACTTTTGATTCTTTAAACTATCAAGTACTTTTTAGTAAAAGAAATTTTTGGTATTACAACTGTTACAACTATATAGAAGCAACCACAGTAATAGAATACAAACCGTCTACTGAAGTCAAGAATTACTAAACAATTACAAGGGTGTTCCTCAGGGTTCTGTTTTGGGTCCAATTTTGTTCATAATATTCACTGATGACATAACTTTATATCATTTCTCATAACATCGCCAGCCGCACTCTTTTCCATGCAGCACACCGCCAGTCTCTTGTCTCTCGCTCGCGTCAGCCAAGATCTCAAGCTTAATTAAGAGATCTTGGTGTCAGGTGAGGCTAGAAGGGAAGGGAGGGACGCACACCTGTGGAAGACTGTCTCAGGTGGGTCCCGGGATTTACTCACCGTATGCAGCACCGCCGACCCACTGCCACTCGCCCTTGATGTTCCTCGCACTGAAAATGTTACTGTTCTTCGCACTACTTATGTTGTTTGCGCTACTGATGTTCTTCGCGCTCCTTATGTTCTTCAAGCTGATAATGTTCCTCGCACTACTGATGTTCTTTGCGCTAGTAATGTTCCTTGCACTGATAATATTCCTCTCGCTGATAATGTTCCCCGCACTGATAATGTTCCTCTCGCTGATAATGTTGCTCGCGCTGATAATGTTCCTCGCACTGATAATGTTCCTCGCACTACTAATGTTCCTCGCGCTGATAATGTTCCTCACACTACTAATGTTCCTCGAGCTGATAATGTTCCTCGCACTGATAATGTTCCTCGCACTAGTAATGTTCCTCGCGTTGATAATGTTCCTCGCGCTGATAATGTTCCTCGCATTAGTAATGTTCCTCGCGTTGATAATGTTCCTCGCACTATAAGTGTTCCTCACACTGATAATGTTCCTCGCACTATAAGTGTTCCTCGCACTGATAATGTTCCTCGCGTTGATAATGTTCCTCGCGTTGATAATGTTCCTCGCACTATAAGTGTTCCTCGCACTGATAATGTTCCTCGCGTTGATAATGTTCCTCGCGCTGATAATGTTCCTCGCACTACTAATGTTCCTCGCACTACTAATGTTCCTCGCGCTGATAATGTAACTCGCACTGATAATGCTCCTCGCACTAGTAATGTTCCTCGCGTTGATAATGTTCCTCGCGCTGATAATGTTCCTCGCACTGATAATGTTCCTCGCACTACTAATGTTCTTTGTGCTAGTTATGTTCCTCGCGCTAATGATGTTCCTCGCACTACTAATGTTCTATGTGCTAGTTATGTTCCTCGCGCTAATAATGTTCCTCGCACTATTAATGTTCTTTGTGCTAGTTATGTTCCTCGCGCTAATAATGTTCCTCGCACTATTAATATTCTTTGTGCTAATTATGTTCCTCGCGCTAATAATGTTCCTCGCACTATTAATGTTCTTTGTGCTAGTTATGTTCCTCGCGCTAATAATGTTCCTCGCACTATTAATGTTCTTTGTGCTAATTATGTTCCTCGCGCTGATAATGTTCCTCGCACTGATAATTTTCTTTGTGCTAGTTATGTTCCTCGCGCTGATAATGTTCCTCGCACTGATAATGTTCTTTGTTCTAGATATGTTCCTCACGCTGATAATGTTGCTCGCACTATTAATGTTCTTTGTGCTAGTTATGTTCCTCGCGCTGATAATGTTGCTCGCACTATTAATGTTCTTTGTGCTAGTTATGTTCCTCGCGCTAATAATGTTCCTCGCACTGATAATGTTCCTCGCACTACTAATGTTCTTTGTGGTAGTTATGTTCCTCTCACTGATAATGTTCCTCGCACTACTAATGTTCTTTGTGCTAGTTATGTTCCTCGCGCTAATAATGTTCCTCGCACTACTAATGTTCCACTCACTACTAATGTTCTTTGCGCTAGTAATGTTCCTCGCGCTGATAATTCAATGTTCCTCGCACTGATAATGTTCCTCGCGCTGATAATGTTGCTCGCGCTGATAATGTTCCTCGCGTTGATAATGTTCCTCGCGCTGATAATGTTCCTTGCACTACTAATGTTCTTTGTGCTAGTTATTTTCCTCGCGCTGATAATGTTCCTCGCACTACTAATGTTCTTTGTGCTAGTTATGTTTCTCGCGTTGATAATGTTCCTCACACTACTAACGTTCCTCTCGTTGTTAATGTTCCTCGCACTACTAATGTTCTTCGCACTGATAATGTTCCTCGCACTACTAATGTTCCTCACACTAATAATGTTCCTCGCCCTGATAATGTTCCTCGCACTATAAGTGTTCCTCGCACTGATAATGTTCCTCGCACTACTAATGTTCCTCGCCCTGATAATGTTCCTCGCACTACTAATGTTCTTTATGCTATTAATGTACCTCGCACTGATAATGTTCCTCACACTACTAATGTTTTTTTTATGCTAGTAATGTTCCTCGTTTTGATAATGTTCCTCGCACTACTAATGTTCTTTATGCTATTAATGTTCCTCGCGCTGATAATGTTCCTCGCACTACTAATGTTCTTTATGTTATTAATGTTCCTCGCTTTGATAATGTTCCTCGCACTACTAATGTTCTGTATGCTATTAATGTTCCTCGCACTGATAATGTTCCTGGCGCTGATAATGTTCCTCGCACTATTAACGTTCTTTGTACTAGTAATGTTCCTCGCACTGATAATGTTCCTTGCACTACTAATGTTCTTTATGCTAGTAATGTTCCTCGCTTTGATAATGTTCCTCACACTACTAATGTTCTTTATGCTATTAATGTTCCTCGCACTGATAATGTTCCTCGCACTACTAATGTTCTTTATGCTATTAATGTTCCTCGCGCTGATAATGTTCCTCGCACTACTAATGTTCTTTATGCTATTAATGTTCCTCGCGCTGATAATGTTCCTCGCACTACTAATGTTCTTAATGCTATTAATGTTCCTCGCACTGATAATGTTCTTTATGCTAGTAATGTTCCTCGCTTTGATAATGTTCCTCGCACTACTAATGTTCTTTATGCTATTAATGTTCCTCGCTCTGATAATGTTCCTCGCACTACTAATATTCTTTATGCTATTAATGTTCCTCGCGCTGATAATGTTCCTCGCACTATTAATGTTCTTTATGCTAGTAATGTTACTTGCACTGATAATGTTCCTCGCACTACTAATGTTCTTTATGCTAGTAATGTTCCTCGCACTACTAATGTTCTTTATGCTAGTAATGTTCCTCGCGCTGATAATGTTCCTCGCGCTATTAATGTTCTTTATGCTAGTAATGTTCCTCGCACTGATAATGTTCCTCACACTACTAATGTTCTTTATGCTAGTAATGTTCCTCACACTACTAATGTTTTTTTATGCTAGTAATGTTCCTCGCTTTGATAATGTTCCTCGGACTACTAATGTTTTTTATGTTAGTAATGTTCCTCGCTCTGATAATGTTCCTCGCACTACTAATGTTCTTTATGCTAGTAATGTTCCTCACACTACTAATGTTTTTTTATGCTAGTAATGTTCCTCACTTTGATAATGTTCCACGCACTACTAATGTTTTTTTATGCTAGTAATGTTCCTCGCTCTGATAATGTTCCTCGCACTACTAATGTTCTTTGTGCTAGTAATATTCCTCGCTCTGATAATGTTCCTCGCACTACTAATGTTCTTTATGCTAGTAATGTTCCTCACACTACTAATGTTTTTTTTATGCTAGTAATGTTCCTCACTTTGATAATGTTCCTCGCATTACTAATGTTTTTTTATGGTAGTAATGTTCCTCGCTCTGATAATGTTCCTCGCACTACTAATGTTCTTTGTGCTAGTAATATTCCTCACTCTGATAATGTTCCTCGCACTACTAATGTTTTTTTATGCTAGTAATGTTCCTCGCTCTGATAATGTTCCTCGCACTACTAATGTTCCTTGTGCTAGTAATGTTCCTTGCACTTCTATTGTTCCTCCTCCTCCTCACACTACTAGCGCTTTCGATAGTAAATCTCCCAGCTCCTCTCGCTACTTATAATGTTCCCGCTACTAATGTTCCTTCGCCCACTGCTCTTCGCTCTGCTAATGTTCCTCACACTGCTATAAATTTCTTCGGCCTAATAATGTTTCTCTCGCACCTTATAATGTTCAAGGTACTAATGTTCCTTGTACCACAGATGTTCGCCCGCGCTCCATGGTAATGTTCCTTGCCAACAAGTTTCTTCGCGCCCTGAATCTTACTTGCGTGACTAATGTTCTTCGTGCTAGTAATGTTCTTTCTGCTACTTATGCTCTTCGCGCGACTAATGTTCTTCCCACTATTAAACTTCTCCGCACTGATAATGGTCCTTGCTAGTAATGTCCTTCGCACTATTGAGTTTCTTGATGATGTTCTTCACCAGGGATTCAGGCTTTTTGCACGAACGATTTTGGCTTCCTGCACCAGCGATTCAAGCTTCCCGAACTATCAGACATCTTTATCATCAATGTTTAGGACTCACCATCAGCGCACAAAGTTAACCTGGGCAGAAGAGGACCAGCCGGTATTTATCGCGGAGATGTGTGCTATTCGCGGGGTTTAAGTGCGATGTGGTGGTGAGCGACGTCCATAAGAGCAGGGCATGGTTCACAAGAGTCACACACACGGGTAGGGGGCGCTGGACTTGGCTGCGGCAGACAGACGTGACGGGGAAGGACGCAAACGGTCAACTGTGCTTCGTCTCATCTCACCCCCGAAGAAATACAGCCAGCCAGCCTCCCGCGCATGTCTCTCTCTCTCTCTCTCTCTCTCTCTCTCTCTCTCTCTCTCTCTCTCTCTCTCTCTCTCTCTCTGTTTCTGCTTTTCCTTCTTCTTCCTCCTTTTATTATTACTTTTTTTCGATTTCTTTTCCTTTTACTCTTTCTCTTTCTTCTTTTTTTCTCTTCTGTCTCCTTCTTCTTCTTAGGTACATTTTTCTTCTTCCTCCTTACTTCCTGCTCTACCTCCCTCATGCCCTCCTTTCCTCTTTACCTCCCTCACTCCCCCTCCTACCCTGTTCTCATTCTTCCTTCCCTCCCGTTGTTCTTACTCTCCCCTTTATTATTTTTTTTCCTCCGTACCTTTTTCCCCTCATCCCCCTTCCGTCCCCCTCTCACACGTCAAAAATAAACCTGTAGCGAAAATATTTAGGACTAACATTTTCTTCCTTTTTTTGCCACACTCAACAAGGCACAAGTCTCACACTAACAAGCCCGAGGAATAATAAACAGGGGCGTGGTGGCCCATTGAGGGAGAACGGGGAATGCGGGACAAGGCGGAAGGAAGGGCAGGAAATGAGGAGAGAAAGAGGACTATGGGTTGAAGAAAAGGCAAAGTTGGGAGCATAAGCGAGAACTGCGCGTGGCGGCGGTGCTCATCTCCGACACAGGGCCAATATAACGTCCGAGTTACTAGTTTACCTTCCCCAGGTTTCCCCAGGTTATCGACTATCTCGAAAGGTAGGATGAACAGCTATAGCTGGGCTGCACGCTAACTGCCCAGACCGGGATTCAAACACAAGCCCGAAAGATCGCTTACCACTGCACCGCGGATAGATGAGAATGGCGCACGAAGAAAGGAGAGGAACTGAGAATTACTGAGACGCTAAGGAAAGGCTGAGGGGAGGAGGGGACAGGAAAAGGAATATGGATAGAAGAGAAAGGCGTATAAAGAGGAAAGGTATTGAGAGATATTGAGACGCTGAGGAAGGGTATAGGGG
>NW_026110486.1:45000-110906 GCF_024679095.1 Eriocheir sinensis
TTTTTGGCCGTGGGAGACAGGTAGACAGATAGATAAACAGACTTTTTGGCAGTGGGACAGACAGATAGAGAGATAGACAGACAGATAGATAAACATACTTTTTGGACGTGTGACAGACAGATAGAGAGATAGACAGACAGATAGATAAACATACTTTTTGGACGTGTGACAGACAGATAGAGAGATAGACAGACAGATAGATAAACAGACTTTTTGGCCGTGTGACAGACAGATAGAGAGATAGACAGACAGATAGATAAACAGACTTTTTGGCAGTGGGACAGACAGATAGAGAGATAGACAGACAGGTAGACAGATAGATAAACAGACTTTTTTGGCAGTGGGACAGACAGATAGAGAGATAGACAGACAGGTAGACAGATAGATAAACAGACTTTTTGGCCGTGGGACAGACAGATAGAGAGATAGACAGACAAATAGATAAACAGACTTTTTGGCCGTAGGACAGACAGGTAGAGAGATAGACAGACAGATAGATAAACAGACTTTTTGGCAGTGGGACAGACAGATAAAGAGATAGACAGACAGATAGATAAACAGACTTTTTGGCAGTGGGACAGACAGATAGAGAGATAGACAGACAGATAGATAAACAGACTTTTTGGACGTGTGACAGACAGATAGAGAGATAGACAGACAGGTAGACAGATAGATAAACAGACTTTTTGGCCGTGGAACAGACAGATAGAGAGATAGACAGACAGGTAGACAGATAGATAAACAGACTTTTTGACAGTGGGACAGACAGGTAGAGAGAGAGAAAGACAGATAGATAAACAGACTTTTTGGCCGTGGGACAGACAGATAGAGAGTAGACGGACAGATAGATAAACATACTTTTTGGCAGTGGGACAGACAGATAGAGAGATAGACAGACAGATAGATAAACAGACTTTTTGGCAGTGGAAAAGACAGGTAAAGAGATAGACAGACAGATAGACAGATAGATAAACAGACTTTTTTGGCAGTGGGACAGACAGATAGAGAGATAGACAGACAGGTAGACAGATAGATAAACAGACTTTTTTGGCAGAGGGAAAGACAGATAGATAAACAGACTTTTTGGCAGTGGAAAAGACAGGTAAAGAGATAGACAGACAGATAGAAATAGATAAACAGTCCCCATTTGCAAGGAAATAGCCCCGATTAACCAATTCCTCCTCTTGTTTTTAATACTGGTATGTAATCCCGTAGACTTTCACGGGAAGTTTACAATTAAGTTAATATATCTCGGCCGGTGGGCGCTGTATCCCAATTTCGAGACCAGAAATGGCTTTGTCGTGACAAATTCTCCCAGGAGTCCAAATTTGCAAGGAAATAGCCCCGATTAACCAAAATGGGCTTCCAGATTTTGGTTAGATTTCACGAGACACCGCCAATTTTACAGGCCAATATCTTGGCCGGTAAGCATCGTATCGCAATTTCGAGACCAGAAATGGCTTTGTCGCGACGAATTCTCCCACGAAAGTCCCCATTTGCAAGGAAATAGCCACGATTAACCAAAATAGGTTTTCTTAGTGCTCACGCGAGATCTCCGCCAAATTTAGAGGCCAATATCTCGGCCGGTGGGCGCTGTATCGCAATTTCGAGACCAGAAATGGCTTTGTCGTGACGAACTCTCCCAGGAAAGTCCCCATTTGTAAGGAAATAGCCCCGATTAACGAAATAGGAGTACATCTTCCTCGATCAATCCACGTACCTATATTCAGAGTATAAAGGTCACTCGCAGGGACTTATAACTGGATATGAAGACTTTATAGGAGTACTCAGATTTGGACGTGAGTTCATCTTCGAAACTCTGTATTTGTGCATCTACTTAAATGCATGATACCATAGTGTAATAAGTAATTTAAATGGAGTGCTATATAAAAAAGACGTAAAATCCGGGCCAGCCTATAACCTTATAAGTAGTAGTAGTAGTATAGTAATGATAATAATAATAATAAGAAGAATGATAATAATAATAATAATAATAATAATAATAATAATAATAATAATAATAAGAAGAAGAAGAAGAAGAACGATAATAATAATGTCAGTCAGCCAGTCAGCAAACCAGTCAACCAGACAGCCATGGAGTTAACCACGTCAAGTCAGTCAGTCAGTCAGTCAGTCAACCAGACAGCCATGGAGTTAACCACGTCAAGTCAGTCAGTCAGTCAGTCAGTCAACCAGACAGCCATGGAGTTAACCACGTCAAGTCAGTCAGTCAGTCAGTCAGTCAACCAGTCAGCCAGTTAACCACGTCAAGTCATTCAGTCAGTCAGTCAGTCAACCAGTCAGCCAGTCAACCAGTCAGCCAGTTAACCACGTCGGAGGGAAGCCGTTAAGAGAGAGAGAGAGAGAGAGAGAGAGAGAGAGAGAGAGAGAGAGAGTCCCTTATCTCATTTTCTTTATTTCTTTCTTCCATTTCCATTTTCTCTCTCCCTTCCTTTCTTCCTTTCTATCTATTGGTCACACACACACACACACACACACACACACACACACACATTGGTTCCGCTTGACTGAAGGTGCGTTTAAAATTATTGTGTATGCATGATAGATTTCTCTCTCTCTCTCTCTCTCTCTCTCTCTCTCTCTCTCTCTCTCTCTCTCTCTCTCTCTCTCTCTCTCTCTCTCTCTCTCTCTCTCTCTCTCTCTCACACACACACACACACACACACACACACACACACACACACACACACACACACACACATATAGTTGAATTTAAGATCATTATTATTATTATTATTATTATTATTATTATTATTATTATTATTATTATTATTATTATTATTATTATTGTTGTTGTGTGTATGTGTGAGGGTGAGTGTGGTAATGCTCCCCCTGATGTATGCCTCTCCAATGGATTAAGGTTCTGTGTGTGTTTGTTTTATACTTTTTTTCTTTCTTTTTTTTTTCTTAGTTTTTCTTTTCATATTTTAATTTTTATTGTGTGTGTACGTGCGTTTTTTGCAGCTTCGTGTGTGTGTGTGTGTGTATGTGCGTTTTATGAAGCTGTGTGTGTGTGTATGTGCGTTTTCTGAAGCTGTGTGTGTGTATCTGCGTTTTCTGAAGCTGTATGTGTGTGTGTGTGTGTGTGTGTGTGTGTGTGTGTGTGTGTGTGTGTGTGTGTGTTACTCGCCTGCACACTGAGGCAATGATCCGTAGCTTGTGATGGTTAGGAATGGTGTGAAGGATGAAAATGGTCACTGGGAAATGAGAGAGAGAGAGAGAGAGAGAGAGAGAGAGAGAGAGAGAGAGAGAGAGAGAGAGAGAGAGAGAATGTATAGATATAATGTTTAAAATAACATTGCTTTTCCTTTCCATCCAATCTCTCTCTCTCTCTCTCTCTCTCTCTCTCTCTCTCTCTCATTGCTCATGTCTGTCTCCTTGTCCCTTGAGGATGAAGAAGAGGAGGAGGAGGAGGAGGAGGTTAAACAGCTGGGCCGGGAGACGAACCTTGGTACAGTGGTATAGCCATTTCGCCACGGAGGAGAGAACATAAGAACATAAGAACATAGGGAAACTGCAACTATCAGTTACCATGGGGGTGGAAAGGTGGGTTATCTCTCTACCAGCTGTCTGGGGGGTTGCGCGGCATGCACCGCCTTCCTCCATTGGGGTATATCCCCAACGAAATACAAAAAAAAAGAAAAAATGTTCTTTGCATTAGTTAGGGGTAAAAATAAACAGGAAAATACGTTGTTATAAGTACGACAACTGATGCAAAAACTGTTATGCCCACCCCCAGAGCAAGCTTAATTTATAGTCATAATTAGAATCGTTCATTGCTGATGGTATTTGCATTATAGTTAGGGGCCAAAAATACGATGTTCTGAGTACGATAATCTGCCAAGACCAGGACCAAGATCAGCTGAGAAGGTTTACTTGTGGAGTGTGCAATGAGAGCAAATAGATTGATTGATAGTTTATTGTTGCAGGTAAACAACAAGGGAGAAGGGATTTTAAGAACTGCATGAGAATGATTGGTGACAATGGTATGCGAGTCAGGTGGGTGAGCAGAGAGGAAGGGAGGCGTTTCTTTGAATGAAAGGTGACTGACAGGAATAGTGAGGGTCTAGAATGGAATGTGAGAAAGTGGAAGAAAGAGATAGACAGTGCAGTGAAAGGTGACGGTCTGAGGAGGTGGAAGCATGCGATGGAGCGGTACAGAGAAAAGGAAGCCCCGCAGTGTGTCAGCTGGTATGATGGAAGCCTGGGCGGTGGTGATCTTCTCTGCCAAGCTCGAGCGCAGTGTATGAATGTGAATGCAAGAAATTACAGGTGGTCTGAGTCCCGCAGCAAAGTGTGTCAGATGTGTGACAGGGGTGTGGAGGAAACTGTTGTGCATGTGGTGTGTGGGAGGTACCGGAGAGAAAGGACGGAGATGATGAGGGTGGCACTGAGTGAGATGGGCTGCTGGGATGTGAATGGGAGGATTGCAAGGACAGAGAGGGAATGGATGCTGCTGCTGCTGCCGGGACTGAGTGATGAAGCAAATGATAGAATTATAGAAGCCATGAAGAGCTTTCTGGAAAAGATGTGCTGTGCAAGAAATAGGGAATTGGAAGATTTGTAATGGATACTACTTGTGTTGTTTTATTTTTACAGGTTGTGCCGATGCGAAGGCCTGACTCTCCAACGGGTCACCTGTACCAAGAGCAAGAGAGAGAGCGGGGACCTAAACCAACCCCGCTGAGTCCATATTTCTACTTTTACCCGTGGTTTATGCCGCCAAGATGAGGGAGACGAGTGCCGTGTTGGAAAAGCCACTCCGTGCCGTCTGTGGTGAGTGCAGGAAGCATGTGGAGGCTGTGGAAGAGGAGAAAATAGGGGGAAAACAAGCGCCATGGTGGAGGAGGGAGAGAGATGGGACCTCGGGGCTCTAGAGGCTGTGGCCCCACAGCCTAACTAGCCCCATAAAACACCCAAGAAGAAGAGATGGGAGCTGGGGATGAATATCTTTGAGGGAGGACAGTGAAGGGAGAGGGAGGGAAGGAAGACGTATTTCGACTGGGGAGGAAAGGAAGGAAGGGAGGACAGAATGGGGAGGAGGAAGGAAGGAAGGGAAGATGTATTTTGACTGGGGAGGAAAGGAAGAGAGGACGGTTAAGATTCGTTTTAGGTCCGTGCCAGTATCTCATTACCTACCTTATGGAACATCAGCATCTCTTCATATATCTTTTCTACAAACCTTAAACAGTCATGGAAGAGCTTTGAAAATCCAATTCAAGGACTTTTTTTTTCGCTCTTGAAAATAGGGGATAATGTTTATGGAGGCGCGTCGCCTCCTCTGGTGGCGGCCACGGCGATGCTGCAGCCAGTGTTGCGAGAAATACCTCCTCGCTGAAATAAGACACATATACATGTGGGGGGGTTCCAGGGGGGGGCGTAGGCCCCCCTGGTTAGAAGAGGGGGGTCGAGGGGGCCGTTAGTAGGTCGTAAAGTTCGGTTGGAGTAGTTTAAATATGCTCCCCAACCCTAAACCCTCTGCGAGCTATTTTATGGAAGGGAAAGGAAAGGAGAGGAGAGGAAATGATAGGGAAGGGAAGGAATGGGAAGGAAAGGAAAGGAAAGAAGAGAGAGAGAAAGGACGATAAAGGGAGAAACCGATAAAATTAAAGATACGGAGGAAAGAGGAGATAAGACAAAGAGAGAGAGAGAGAGATAACAAGGAGAGAGATAAAAGAAGGGAGAGGAATAAGGAGAGAGAGAGAGAGAGAGAGAGAGAGAGAGAGAGAGAGAGAGAGAGAGAGAGAGAGAGAGAGAGAGAGAGAGAGAATAAGAAAGAATAAAAAATAATAATAATGAAAAAATATATTAATAACCGTCTTTATCCACAGCTCTGAAGAACGAAGGGAGAACAGAAGAAAGGAAGGAAGGCCATCTTGGAAGACTCAAGAACCAGTCACCCCAGTTCAAGGAAAGGTCACAAGAGGTCAAGGAGGTCACAGTATGAAGGAGCAGTCCAGTCAAGTCAAGTTATTGAAAAGGGAAGGGAAGGGATAGGGAAGGGAAGGAAATGAAAGGAAAGGGAAGGGAAGGAACAGAGAAGTGTATATATAGTTAAGCTTAAAGTCACATACAGTTAGATACATACAGTTACACTCACATAGATTTACATACAGTTTCGATGGTGCGTTTGACGAAGGCGTTTGACTCAGTGGGTAGCGGATTGGCCCGGCCCACGGTGTTATGGACTCGCTCAACACAAGTACAGTAAACCCTCGATATAACAGACTAATTTTCATTTCTATTTATTCATTTATTTTTTTGACATCAGAGGACACGTCTCGAGGGCAGTAAGGAGTACAAAAAAAAAAGCCTGCTACTCGCCGCTCCTATAAAAGATAAAAGTAAAGAGTAGCCAAAAGAGAGGTCAATGTCGGGTGGAGAGGTGTCTTGATACACACTCAATTTTGGGGGAGCTTAGTCCGTTAGGGCCGAAAGTCCGTTATAAGCAGCGAAGATTTTAAAAAAACGTAAAATAATAAAACGATGAAGCTAGTAAATGTAGGTATATATATTTTTTATTGTGCATGTTGTGTGCATGTTGTCTGCATGGCCGCACAGTACACTTGGCAACGCACTCCGAGGCACTGAGGTTGCTAGGTTGTGAGTGGGGTCTTGCGTGGGGGTCATATTGTTACGGGTATGGGTAGAATTTTACAAGTGCAGCGAGTAGCCTGTACAGACACTCACAAACACTTGTTTTTTTTCCCATTACATTTACGTCCTGGATTGATGCATAGGACTTTCTTGTGGTATAAATACGTTCTTCATTTAATTATTTGTGACAGAAACAGTTAGCAGATTATTTCATATCACACCGAAAACTTACCCCCCCCCAAAAAAAAAGGTTTCGTCTGCCAGTGCGAGACTGGTGCGCTTGTAAAATTTTACCCATACCTGTAACAACCCTGCAAGACCCACTGGCAACCTGGCAACCTCAGTGCCTCGGAGTCTGTCGCCAAGTGTGGCCATACAGACAACGTGCACACAACATACACAATAAAAAAAATATATATACATACCTGCATTTACTAGGTTTGTTGTTTGATTATTTTATGTTTTTTAAAATCTTCGCCGCTTATAATGGACTTTCGGCACTAACGGACTAAGTTCTCCCCAAATTAGTTTGTTATATTGAAGGTTTACTGTACTTGTGTTGAGCGAGTCCATGACACAGTGGGCTGGGCCAATCCACGAAGCACTGAGTCAGTGGAAACCACGAGGAGGAAAATATTTCATGAGGTGGGCTGAGGCAGACTATTGGAACCCAAGGATGGGGCAGCAGATAAAGGGAGGAGGGCAAGGTGGCTACTTACCAGGCGCAGTTCGTTCAAAAAACATTCTTGATCGGTCCCCATGGATTTCTGACCCTCTAACCTTCTCGGGGCTTCGTGGTGCAGTGGTTAGCACACTCGGCTCACAACCTTTAGAGCCCGGGTTCGATTCCCGGACGGAGTGGAAAAATTTGGGCGGCTTTTCTGATACCCTACACCCCTGTCCACCCACAGATGTGTAGGCATTGGCACCCTTCAGCTGCATGGGCAGAACCTTAGACATCTGTGGGAGAGAGAGAGAGATTGACAAATAATATAGAGGGAGAGGAAGATAACAGTGAGATACAGGTCAAGATTTTAACACGATAATGAGGTTAACCCGGTAGCAGCGACGGGCCAAATTTGTGGCTTTACCGTGTAGCAGCGACAGGCCAAATTTGTGCCATGATATAACCCCAAAAAAATAGATGATACATAATCTGATCATAAATGCTTTGATATATATTATGAAATGGTTTGTGTGAGGGGTGATTTTTTTTCTCATTTTTCTCACTTAGAGGGACCATTAAGAACATATGATCCCCGCTGCTACCGGGTTAAGCTGTTGTAGTTACCAGAAACGGATGGTTCAAAACTATTCTTGGTCAGTCCCTGTGGATTTCTGACCCTCTGACCTTGTCTGTTATATCTGAAATACATTATAAGCGGGTCTGTTAGATCCAGGGTTTACTGTATAGTTGAGGTCAGTTCGCCTACAGTTGAGTTACAGTTAGTTTTGTAGTTTAGAACTAGCTTTCTATCTCTCTGTTCAGATAATATTGTCTGTGTTATAGAGTTCAGCTTCCTCTCACTAGGTAGGCATATACATAGGCCTATACAGTTTGCTACATAGTGATTAGATCTCTCTCTCTGTTAAGATAATATTGCCTTTGTTATAGAGTATATAACACAGTCTCATACGGTTAGCTAGGTACTTACCTCCTCTCTCTCTTATTCTTCTCCTTACATTCTCTGTCTCTCCCTCTTTACCTTTTCCTCTCTCATAGGAATATAACACACAAACATTACAAATTAACTTTTTATTAATAGAAAAACACACATACATACATACATACACATAGTAACATTGATAAGGCTATGTTGGCTAGGGAGGGAGGGAGGGAGGAGGGGGTCCTTCATGAGGCTGGGGGGGGTATGTGTCTGTGGGGGGTTGTCAACATACTGTGGGGGGTACATCTGTGGGGTCCTGTGAGCTGTGGTGAGGAGAGAGAGAGAGAGAGGGGGGGTGCACCTCTATCTCACCTCTCGACTCACTATGATCTAATGTATATAGTTATGCATATGTTGTATAATATGTATATAGCTAATGTATGTTGTATGGACTAATAAAAATGAAAAATATCTAAAAAGGTGTTTGTCATATGTGTATGTGTGTGTGCCCTCCTCGTCTTCTTCTTCTGATCTTCTGTTGTCATTATCATCTTCTTCCTCCTCTTCCTCTTCTTCTCCTTCTTGGTCCCAGCATCAACACACACCTGAGGAGAATAACTCCATTAATGGATTGGAGAGAGAGAGAGAGAGAGAGAGAGAGAGAGAGAGAGAGAGAGAGAGAGAGAGAGAGAGAGAGAGAGAGAGAGAGAGAGAGAGAGAGAGAGAGAGAGAGAGAGAGAGAGAGAGAGAGAGAGAGAGAGAGAGAGAGAGAGAGAGAGAGAGAGACAGGAGGAGAAACTATGCTAAAAAAAGAGAAATATGAGAGAGATAGGAAGGAAGAAAAAAATGTGATGATCAGAGAAAGAGAATAAAGGAGGAGGAAGGAAGGAGAAGGAAGGAAGGGAGATAACCAAATGGAGGGAGGAAGGAGGCAAGGAAGAGAAAATGTGACGATCCGAGGAAGAGAAAGAAGAGGAAGGAAGGAAGGGAGAGAACTAAATGGAAGGAGGTAAGGAAGAGGAAGGAGGTAAGTGGAGGAAAATGGAGAAAAAATCAGAAATAGAAGGGAGAGGAAAGAGAGAGAGACCAAATGAGGAAAAAAGAGGAAGATGCAATAACAGGAGGAGGAGGAAAAAAGGGAGAGAACCAAATGGAGGGAGGAAGATGGGAAGGAAGAGAAAATGTAATGAGCAGAGGAAGAGAAAGAAAGGAGGAGGAAGGAAGGAAGGGAGAGAGAGATAACCAAATGGAGGGAGGAAGGAGGTAAGGAAGAGGAAGAAGGTAAGTGGAGGAAAAGGGAGAAGAAATTATAAGTAGAAGGGGGAGAGAGAGAGAGAGAGAACGTATAATATTACATAGAAAAACCACACACACACACAGGGGACTTAAATTTCCCTGCCTACCTAGATATTGACAATGTAATATATTTGTACTGAGTGACTCCACAACACCATGGTCTGCCAGGCCTGCTGAGACCCACTGCTGTTATGCACTACACTACCAAGGTACAGTAGACCCTGGATATAATGGGCTAATGGGGGGGGGGGACTCAGTCCATTACAAACGGTGGAAATTTAAAGATACAGTCAGTTTATGAGTTTAACCCCTTCACTACGGCCAGGCCAAAACAGCGCCCCGCGCCGTATCCAAGATCGCCACGCGTGGCACATTTCAAATGTCGCTATTGAATATAACAAGTTTTCAGCCATAAACTCAACATAATCATGTATTATAATCATATGAAAACATGCAGAATTGAATGGTGCACATAAAGAAACAAATTAATTGATAATTTTGAGATGTTAGCATAAATATAGAGATAAAATAACACGTATATTGGCTAAAGCAAGCCAGGACACACTATGCGCGTCCTTGGATATGGTACGGGGCACACAAGGAAGCAGTATACACGTCCTCGTGTTGAAGGGGTTAATTTGTTGGGGAATTTTTGCTGGCATGACAAAACACTCGTAAACCAAAACGAACTTCCCCTCCAATGAAATTAATATGAATACCATTAATGCATCCCATATCCCACCAAAATATTACCAGAAAACATTATAGATGTTATTTTATACGAAATAAAAGTAATTTTACTAACAAATATCAATGATAAATCCCACAAAACACGAATCAATGTCTTACAGTTGTTAGGGAGACTCCCTCAACCAGTTATTATGCTGGAGGTGCAGGCTTGGCACCAGGGTTTAGCAGCCACAGTTTCCCTATTCTTGAGGCACCGAAGGGAAGCTAACCCGATGTATCGTCCAAGATGGAGGGTGAACGTGAGTCAGTCACGTCCAGGAGAGCATACAAGCTGCCAAGGCTCGCACCCCGTTCCTGTTTGCAGCACCAGCCCTTTTAACCCTTTCCTTCCTGAGTGCTCGCAACGAAACTATCCCCCAAGGTGCGCTCGGGCAGCCCAGCGGGGGAGGGGGATCTCTTTTAACCGCTATATCTCAAAAACTATTCATCACAGCTACAAAACAAAGGCACCATTGGAAAGAGGAGGCCAAGATCTATAAGATTCAGTTATGTAAGCCTCTCCTGCAAATGTACAGGCACATTCAGGAAAATAATCGTTGGACACTGAATTGTGATAACAAAGAAAATATCAGATTAATGGAAAATGAAACAAAGAATACTTGTGATACTATTAAAAAGGAAAGATACTGTGATTAGCACGAACCCAAACATGGCCAGGTGACTATAATGATGCCATGTTTATTAAAAGGACATCAGTAGGCTATCCTTGGAAGCAATTAAGACTCATTCACTCACTATGACGTTGTGAATAAGTGCATATCAAGGATTATTATTACACGAAAAGCAAGGCAAGGTGAGGGTTGTCAAGGCAACGAGGCCCACAAACTGCCGCAAACCAGTTTACCCTCGAACCACCCCCGAGGGGATGATGTGAAATGTTTTTATAATTAGTTCCGTGCTTCACTTATTTGGCGTTTAATGAAAAATCTGTATACACCATCGTGTTCAGGAGGCTTTTTTCTATGAGATGGAATTGTTTATTTTAGTACTCATTTCATAGCTGCTGCAAATGGTAGCTATATGTAAAATGTGTCATAAACATTATGGAGTGACTATTGAACTTCAACTCGTCACTATTTATTTACTAAGGACAGCATTATTGGGTCTCCACCTGGCACCCAAACATGCCTACACCTAATCTAATACATAACTTAACCTAGCCTATCATTACACAAGGGAAGATTTATTGGTAGATATGGAGAATCACTCCGTTGGGATCCGTGGGGGGTCCAGGAGGGCTTGCGCCCCCTGGTGGGGCAGCGAAGACGATCTCTCTTCTTTGCTTGTGGTTACAGAAGTTTAATTTAAGAATACGGCCCTAAGACCTACCTAGCCACTAACCCAAAGCTGAACCTTGACCTTGCAAGATGCAGGATGATTTTTAGGGACAGTTTTGGGGAAAAAAGTGCTTCTTATGAGCCGTCAAATACAGTATGTGTTTTTATATATATATATATATATATATATATATATATATATATATATATATATATATATATATATATATATATATATACACATATATATACACTCAACCCTCGATTTGCCGGACTAAAAGGGGGGAAGGCTTGTCCGGGAATGGCAAATGTCCGGCAATGGAAAATGTCCGGGGGTCTACCCCCTTGCCGGACTTTACCCTATATATGTCCGGGAAACACAACCCACCCCCGGACTACACCTCGCATAGCTGTCCTATACTGTCCTGTAATATAATATATTACCTTCTACCTTCTGTGAAGAAGAGGTGTATCCACGACAAGCACGTAAGCACAACACTCGTGTGACGCGGCAGACTTGTGTACAGTCCAGTACTAGACGTGTATGTCCGCCCGCGCTGCCATCTAGTGCCCGATTTGCGAACTTTGTCTGGCGCGGTAGTTTGAAATCGACTTGTCCCGGACTTTTTTTTTTTTTTTTTTTTTTTTACCCCACGGACTCTTGTCCGGCAAATCCGAAATCCGGCAAATGGAGGTCCGGCAAATCGAGGGTTGAGTGTATATACAGGTAACTCTCGATTTACGCAAGTTTGTTTTACGCGTTTTTGAAATAACGCGGGGTCCAAAATCTAAATAAATTTTTAATTTACAAGTTTTTTCCACTTATACGCGATATTTTATGGAGTGGCCACCATATGTCTCACGCAACTGGACTCACACGGCGCCGCGGCCACACAGCTAAGCTCAGTTCTTCCTGCGCGCCACTTGAACAACAATACAGTACCCACGCTGACACGCTACTCAACGATTCTCGCAACACCAGCCCGGCCGCCATTTGCATTGTTTGGAAACCACACAACAAACAGCTGCATGCCGCGTGTCACCAGAACCGCGTGAATTGTGTCTTGCCTAGTTGTCTGTCATAACCTACGAGTGATGGTGGGAATAATATGCTTATTATGATATCAGAAGCTGTGCATCATCAGTATGTACGGGGATGTATTTCTCACAACACCAGCCCGACCGCCATTTTCATTGCTTTACTCAAGGACACTTGTCAATTCAAGCAGTAAAGATTACACCTAAAACATATAAATTTCGGAAAACTGTACATTGTCAATGTTCTTTAACCCGTACATATTTTTGAGCATTTTAAGAACTTTTTTTTTTTTTTCAAAGCTTGGGGTGCGTGTTATACGCCGCAAAATATGGTATTTATTTTTCGACAGAAACATACCTGTTGTTTGATTTACATTGTTTTTGATTTACGCAACCTCTTCAAGAACGCAATACTCGCGTAAATCGAGAGTTACCTGTATATATATATATATATATATATATATATATATATATATATATATATATATATATATATATATATATATATATATATATATATATATATATATACACACATTCACATGAGTCTGAGTATTTTTTGGGCAGGTGTGTGACTTATTCTCATTGTTGTTCCATAATTATCTTGATGTCATTACTTTCTGTGTCTAGACCAAGTAAACAGACCAAGACAAGACTAATTTTAAGTAGACAGACTAACAAAAAGTGTCTCATCTTTTAATTAACAGTTTCCTGTACGAGTTGAGGGTTGTTGAGGCAGACAGACAGGCTAACATAAGTGTCTCAGGGTGTGTACTCACCCTCGGGTTTGGCCGGCAAGTCTGGCTACATCTTCTGTGCCTCTGAGCCGTCCAAGAAGAGACTCGCTGTGCTGCAGGGAGCTCTCAGGGGCACACTGGAGGAAGGAAAGGAAAACATCACAAGGGAGAATGACAATGAAAAGGAAGGAAGGAAGGTATGAGGCTGGACGAAGGAACACTGGGAAGGAAGGAAGGAAGGTATGAGGCTGGACGAAGGAACACTGGGAAGGAAGGAAGGAAGGTCTGAGGGTGGACGAAGGAACACTGGGAAGGAAGGAAGGAAGGAAGGTCTGAGGGTGGACGAAGGAACACTGGGAAGGAGGGAAGGAAGGAAGGAAGGAAGGAAGGAAGGAAGGAGGGAGGAGGAAGAAGGGAGAGAAATGATGAAGGAAATAAAAAGATTGAGAGAGAGAGAGAGAGAGAGAGAGAGAGAGAGAGAGAGAGAGAGAGAGAGAGAGAGAGAGAGAGAGAGAGAGAGAGAGAGAGAGAGAGAGAGAGAGAGAGAGAGAGAGAGAGAGAGAGAGAGAGTGTGTGTGTGTGTGTGTGTGTGTGTGTGTCAGCAGTCACAGGGAGAGGACGTAAACGATCGATGCTCCGAGTAGCCACACCTGAGGTTGCCTCAGGCTTCCCAGACGCCCTCACCACCTACAACACCACTTCATCACCACCACTGCAACGTGTTCTGTGTAGTGAAAAGTGTGTAGTGCCCTGTGAACAGTGCAGTGGAGTGTTTTTAAGGACAGTGTGTATAGCAGCAAGGTGTACGCCACCCAGCGGGGTCACTGTGGCGCGTCCTGCCTCCTTGACCCAGCCTTTGTTGCCTGACCCCATGCGCTTAGAGGATTTAAATCCCCTGGGACGTCCTCTCCTACCCCTCCACAGCTGCACTGCATTCCACAAGAGATTAAGTGCGGCCACCCTCCTACGTGGCCCCACCCTGACCTGACCTCTCCCACATCTTACCATCTCGCACGCACATGGCTGGCTCTATCCCTCCACACAGCAAAATTGCCTGGGCCGGCCAAGCAGGCTTTCCTGGTGCCAGATACTGCTGCATCTGCAGCTACTCTACACGAGACAAGCCTGTAACGCCCTGCACCGGGGAAAACTGCCCGAACTCTGTGTGTCGTGAGTGTTTCTCAGACGCCGAGTTCTGCTGCTCCCAGACAACTGAACTAAGGCGTGCCTGCGGCTTCTCCCGGCCGGTGACTCACGAGGTGACCTCAACCACCATCTCGGAGCCCGAGGAAGCCAACCACCAGAACGGAGATGAACAAGGCGAACAAGACGTGCAGGTGGAAGAGCCAGAAAACATCGTACAGCATCTCATTGCTTCCTCCAGCAAGGAGGAGCTCGCAAGGCGTCTCGTTCAGCTCCAGCAAGAGACTCAGAGGCAGAAACTAATCATTACAAGATACAAGGAGGAAAAAAAGCTTGTCCTGAATCAAAAAGTCGAAATAGCAAAAACTCTAAGTCTCCTTGAACAGATTGAAACCTCTGAGTTGGAGCAGAATCACCCACAAATTGCCAACATCGCCACGAGTGCACTACCCAGCAAGATTGACACAGACTGGGGGGAAGTGTGCTCCGAATCCCTCTCCTGGCGAAACTGGTGGACGTCAGGCAGGCCACGCAAACTCGCCAAACTCATGGACTGCTTGCCTCCCTCACCTAGCGTCGAAGTCGCCATTGGCTCGGACAGCAGCAACACCTCCACAACCTCCGACGACACCACCGACACTACCAGCACCGCGAGCGGAGGCGCAGCTCAGGCCAGCGAGCGCGAGGACACAGACGCCAGCAGCAGCAACGACAACAACCGCGGCTCCCCTCGCTCCCACCCTAGTGCCGGTGACGCTGACGGCGCAACAAGAAGAGGGAACAGTCGAGACAACGTCCGGGGAGTACACTCCAACCGACAACCGCAGAGGTGGCGAGGAGCAAACAGGAGGCAGCAGCAGGAGGCGGAGAGACATCCATCAAACGCTGCTCACCGCAGTTCCTCTCGGCAGACGCCTCCCCCACCTCGTCGTCACCCGGCCAGACAAGGCCACCACGGCCGACCCGCCCACGGACACCAACCCGCTCCTCGACGCCGCGACAAGGTGTGTGACTACTGCTCCCGTCGGGGACACGCAGCAGAGGAGTGTCACGCAAGGGCTGCAGACGAGAGGCAAGAACACCTCCTCAGACGTGTGATTGCTGAGGTTAGGCAGCCTGTCTCCAGTCACCTGCCCCCTCCACCGGGACCCTCACACATCGCGCCACAGCCTCCTTCCTGGGGCCATACACCTGGCTGGCAGTGGTCGACCCCTCCTTCTTACCTGAGTAGCTCCAGCAACCATCACCAACTCAGGTAGGATGGCAGACACGCCGAGGACTCTTCACCAGCTGGTGCTTCTCTCCGCCAACATGCGAGGCCTCCGCACCAACATCGGGGACCTGACCCACAGCTTTGTCCTGAGGCACCGCGTGGACATAGCTGTGGTGACTGAAACGTGGCTCAACAGTGAGGTGGAGTTATCCTTCGGCAGGATTCCAGGCTACACCCACTGGATCAGGAGAGACTGGCAGGGAAGACAAGGCGGCGGTGTGGCAGTGTGCCTCAAGGAAGGAATGCAGGCCCAGAGACTTGAAGTAGAGACACCACCCACGACAGAGGCGGTGTTTCTCAAAGTAATTCTGGCAGATGGCACTGCCCTCCTCCTGTGTGCCATGTACCGCCCCCCAAGGCAAGGGCCTGCCCCCCTGGATTTTCTGACGGAGCAAATGGACGACCTGCTGACTCGCCATCGCTGCAGGCATGTCCTAATTGTGGGCGACTTAAACCAGCACACGGAGGGAGCCGCCTACGAGAATCTCCTGACGGTGCAGGGTCTGACAGATCATGTCACCTTCCCGACCCATGAGCGAGGCGGGAAGCTGGATCCCGTTATCTCGGACCTGGGAGGGGGCAGGGTCACGTGCCAACAGCTTGGGCCGGTAGGCAGCTCTGACCACCACGCCATCCTGACCCGAGCAGACGTGGGCGTGGCGCGGGATGAGGCCACTTCCCACACTATCTGGCTGTGGGACAGAGCTGACTGGCCCTCCCTTAAAAGAGACCTACAGCAGACAGACTGGCACACCCTTCTGTCTGGGCGAGCAGAGCCCATGGCGAAGGCCTTTACTGAACGTCTCAAAGCTCTCCAACGAGAACACATTCCACACTGCCAGTACACCTCCAAGCCCACCGATCAGCCCTGGTTTGGTTACCGCTGCCGCCTTGCTGCAGAAAGAAAATATTCTGCGTGGCTCCGCTACAAAAGGAGCCCAACCCGCCGCAACAAAGCCCTGCATCGAGCAGCATGCAAAAATATGATGGCCACCAGTAAATGGGCGAAACGGAGGTGGGAAAGAGACCTCCGCGCCAAGCTGTGCGGGCCAGGGGTGGGCAGCAAGACCTGGTGGACCCTTGTTAAGGAAAAGCAAGGCAGCAGCCACCAAGAAACAATCCCTCCCCTCACCAAGCAGGACGGCACCACAGCCACCAGCAGCAGGGAGAAGGCAGAGCTCCTGGCTGACCTTTTCTCAGCCAAGATGTCTGTCGCCGACCCCACCAGACCTCCACCACAACTGCCACAGGAATGCAACCAGACCCTGACAGAGGTTGCGGTACACCGGGAGCAAGTGGAGCGCCTTCTAAGACCGGTGGACGTCAGGAAGGCCACTGGTCCTGACAACGTTAGCCCACATGTGCTGCGTCACTGCCCCAGTGAGCTGGCAGGACCCCTCTCAGAAGTGTTCAGGGCCTGTGTCCGGGAGAACACCTGGCCCTCTATAAGGAAGGAGGCTCGCGTGGTGCTGGTTCACAAAAAGCAAGCCAGATCTGACCCTGCCAACTACAGGCCTATCTCCCTCCTGTCTGTAGTTGGAAAAATCTTCGAGAGAATAGTGGTGGAGGCCATCACCCGCCACCTCGAGAACAACGCCCTCATCACTGACCAGCAGTTTGGGTTCAGATCTGGCCGCTCCACTTCAGACCTCCTGCTGCTCCTCTCCAGGGATTGGCAGGACTCGCTAGACACCGGCCTGGATACCATTGTCGTCGCTCTCGACATCGCGGGTGCTTTTGACCGGGTGTGGCACGCAGGCTTGCTGGAGAAGCTTCGTGCCAAAGGCATCCAAGGACACCTGCTGATGCTGATGAGCGACTACCTTCGAGGAAGAAGCCTCCACGTCGTCATCGGCGGCCAGCAGTCCAAGGACCTCCCAGTGGGTGCCTCAGTCCCTCAAGGATCTGTGCTGGGACCCATCCTCTGGAATCTGTACATCGACGACCTTCTCAGGAGTCTGCCAGCAGTCTCTGCATACGCTGACGACTGCACGCTCTCCTTCTCCTACCCTCGCCAAGAAAGCCAGCAAGCGGTTGCTGAGGTCAACCAGCAACTACGCTTGATACGGGAGTGGGGGGAGCACTGGCAGGTGAACTTTGCTCCTGAGAAGACTCAGGCGATGGTGATCTCTCGGTCCCCAGCAGCCACACAAGCTGTCGAAGGAAGGGTGATGTTTGGCTCTGTCACCCTCCCGCTCCAGGATTCCGTCAGGATCCTCGGAGTGGACTTGGACCGAGAGCTGCGCTTCGACCGCCACCTGAAACACGTCGCCCACCAAGCCTCCCTACGTGTCTCTGCCCTTCGTAGAGTGGCTAATTTCCTCGACAAGCGAGGAATTATGCTCCTCTACAAGGCCCAGGTAAGATCCTACCTGGAGTACGGGGCTCTGACCTGGATGTCCAGCGCTGCCACACACCTGCAGAGACTGGACAAGGTGGAGCGACGGGTGCAGCGACTGTTACAAGAGAACAACCCCCAGCTGCCCCCTCAGGATATTATACACTCTGGAGCACCGCTGGGACGTCGCTGCGCTGGTGGTGTTCCACAAGGCCCAGGTACAAGGAGTACCACACCTGGCGAGACTGAGGCTCCCCCCGCGAGAGGCTGTGAGATACGAGAACGGTACTCTCCAGCCACGAGCAGGTCGGGGTGCCGAGGTCACGCGCCAGCCAGCACCAACGGACCTTCACCTCCAGGGTGTCCCGCCTGTGGAACACATTCACTGCAGCAGGGCCAACAGTGAGGGAAATGTCCACCCAGCAGGTAAAAGTGGCTGCTCACAGGTGGCGAAGAACATGCCCCACACCACTAGTGATGCTAAATACACAGTGAGCAAGTGTAAAGGGCTTTTAAAATAATGCACGAGAAAAAGTGACATTTTAAGCCCTGAAAAGTGCACAGAGAAACATATGCTACTCAAACGATCGCATAAAGTATCGTTGGCGAAATACAAATATGTTGTGTACTATAGATTCGTCAGTTTAAATAAAAAAAATAAAAAAAAGAGAGAGAGAGAGAGAGAGAGAGAGAGAGAGAGAGAGAGAGAGAGAGAGAGAGAGAGAGAGAGAGAGAGAGAGAGAGAGAGAGAGAGAGAGAGAGAAAAACTAGATAGCTATACATTAAGGTCTAACACTTGGTACATCTAGCCCGCCAGAAAGGAAGGATGAACATCACATAACCTTACTCACCTACATACCTATGACAAAATTAACTCTTACTCAAATGTTCTGGGGGAAAATTCATAAGTGGGCTACAATTAAATGACTGTCCAGGGAGGGGGATTCCAACCCTGGCCAGCAGATTCATAGATAGGCATGCTAACCACTACACCACGGAGCCAGAAGAATTAGCCACACTATACCAGGACAAATAATTCTTAGTGTGTGCCCTGGTAAGATTCATATGTGCAGCCCTGGTAGTGGTTCTTATTATGTAACATAGTGAGTCAGTATAAGAGTATTGCTGAGTAAGTTCATTATGGCCCAAAGTGACTCGGTGTCGATTTAACCCGTCCGCTGTGATTGGCACGGATTTGGCCTTCCCTGGTAGCCTGGTAACATATAGTCCCAGGTCTTTCTCTGCCTCTGTGGTGGATAGTGGAGTGTTTCCCATGTGGTATTGGTGTGCTGGATATCCCTTCACTGGTAGCCTGGTAACATACACTCCCAGGTCTTTCTGTGCCTCTGTGGTGGATAGTGGAGTGTTTCCCATGTGGTATTGGTGTGCTGGATATCCCTTCACTGGTAGCCTGGTAACATACACTCCCAGGTCTTTCTCTGCCTCTGTGGTGGATAGTGGAGTGTTTCCCATGTGGTATTGGTGTGCTGGATATCCCTTCCCTGGTAGCCTGGTAACATATAGTCCCAGGTCTTTCTCTGCCTCTGTGGTGGATAGTGGAGTGTTTCCCATGTGGTATTGGTGTGCTGGATATCCCTTCACTGGTAGCCTGGTAACATACACTCCCAGGTCTTTCTCTGCCTCTGTGATGGATAGTGGAGTGTTTTCCCATGTGGTATTGGTGTGCTGGATATCCCTTCACTGGTAGCCTGGTAACATACACTCCCAGGTCTTTCTCTGCCTCTGTGGTGGATAGTGGAGTGTTTCCTATGTGGTATTGGTGTGCTGGGTATCCCTTCACTGGTAGCCTGGTAACATACACTCCCAGGTCTTTCTCTGCCTCTGTGATGGATAGAGGAGTGTTTTCCCATGTGGTATTGGTGTGCTGGATATCCCCTCCCATGGTGCAGGACTTCACACTTTTCTTCATTGAATTGTAGCAGCCACTTTTTGCTCCATTTCAGTAGCTTGGTGATGTCTAACTGTAGGAAATCCGCATTCAAGGGGTTAACCTAGTAGCACATTTAGCACATGCTACAGGCCCCGCGGGAATGTAAAAAATTAGTAACTAAGTTTTTTGCCCTTAGGCACAGAAGGCCGAGACAAAATAATTACTCATTTTCCCAATTTTTTGTAATATTATTATATATGATATTACTATATATAACCCGGTAGCTGCGGGGATCATGTCTCTTAATGGTCCCTCTAAGCGAGAAAAATGAAAAAAAATCATCCCTCACACAAACCATTCCATAATATATATCAAAGCATTTGTGATCAGATTATGTATCATCTATTTTTGGGGGTTTATATCACGGCACAAATTTGGCCCGTCGCTGCTTCCGGGATAAGAAAATATAGGAAACTTCACTAGGGCATAGTATAATAAGCATGGCATTGTAGTACACCATATACGGCATATAGTCCAGGGCTTCCCAACTCAACTGGCGGCCCGCGGTCCAGATCCGGACTTGTGGGTGTTGCAGCTGGACCCAAGGCTCCAGCAGACATAAACATGTGTAAATTGAATAGCATGAAGGTCCTGGCGATGGATTCTTTTAACCCCTTGACTACGGATTTCCTACAAGAAGACCTCACCAAGCTACAGGAGTGGACCAAAAAGTGGCTGCTACAATTCAATGAAGAAAAATGTAGTCCTGCACCTTGGGAGGGGATATCCAGCACATCAATACCATATGGGAAACACTCCACTATCCACCACAGTGGCAGAGAAAGACCTGGGAGTATAAGTTCACCAGGCTACCAGTGAAAGCCAAATCAGTGCCAATTGCAGCGGACGGGTTAAAATGTGTATTTCCTTGACTGTCTGTAGGGTAAGTTAGGGGTGTGTTATACATAATATACTTAACCTGTTAATGCAGATAAAAGTTTAGTAGTATAGATTATATTAAATATCAATAACAGAAAAAAGGTTTAATGGCGGTCGAGGCACAAGTGCACAGCTGAATCTAAGTGTGAGTTTTGTTTTAACATGTCAAATGGTAGCAGTTTTGGCCTCTCATCAATAGTATCTGTACTCATGAGTAAGCCAGTAGTTCGTTGGTAGGGTACTGAGTTTAATAATATATCGTGATGACAAAGGGGTATAAAATAGTTTTTTTATTTTCAGAAGCAACCGCTCTGCTGGTGTGTACTCAATAGGTGTACGTTAAGTTGCCGGCACATTTACAGACCAACATTCGAGGGGTTATCATAACATTAAGTAAAGATAAATCTGCAGCGAATGTTGGCCCGTCAATATACTGCAAACTTGACATACCTTATATATTTTGGGAAATATTGGATCAATGCTGTTGCGGTCCGACCCGGCTGTACTGTTGCTGGATCTCAACAAGACCTTTACGAGATGACATTGTATCGTCTGAGAGTTGATAATTCTTCTGGGTCTTGTTCTCCTAATGTCGAGATCACATTGAAGATTTATTTAACTCTAATGGTTACCAACTGCAGTGGTGAACGCTCCTTTCCAAAATTAACTAGACTCAAGAAGTAAGAGTCAGTATGGTTCAAACAAGATTGAACCACCTCTCTCTAATGAGTATTGAACAGCATGAGTTACTGAGGGAAATTAGCACGTCAAGGATACAACTGAGGAGTTTTCTGTTGCCAAGTCTCGTAAGTGCTTCATGTGAGCCACGTTGGTCTGCACTCAGTTCAGCAAATGGTTCCAAGATTCTCCAAGGCAGCACTAATAGTCTACTGGCTAAGCTACTGCCTGCTATGTATGGTGTTCTTATTTAAAAAGGAATAAAAAGTGTATAAAATAAAGCCATCTTTTATCAGTTGGGTCCTCCCTTCCCCTTTTCCAAAATATGGCTTTATATGAATTTTATCTCATTCCTCTACCTCATTATGTGGCCATTAACTGTGAGGCAAAGGGTATCTCATATTGTCCACCACTTGCATTACAGAGGTGACAGCACAGGACACAGGGAAGGCTTAACCCCTACAACACGAGGACGTGTATACTGTGTCCTTGCGTGCCCCATACCACATCCCAGGACGCGCATACTGCGTCCTGGCTCGCTTTAACCAATATACAAGTTATTTTATCTCTATATTTATGCTTACATCTCAAAATTATCAATTAATTTATGTTTCTTTATATGCACCATTTAATTATGCATGTTTTCATATATAATACATGATGATTGTGTTGGGTTTATGGCTGAAAACTTGTTATATTTAATAGCGACATTTGAAATTTGGCGGCGTATCCCGGATACGGTAGCGCGTGCTGTTTTGCCGGCCGTAGTGAGTTTCTTTATGTGCATTATTTAATGGACCGCATTGGCTATACAGACATATGGCCACTCAACTCCAAGTTGTACTTTCCATAGATTTCGTTATAGAATAGTGTGTGTCTGAAGCTGTCTCCGAGATACATACATGGCCATGGTGCCGCCATCGCCCAAGCCGATGACATTGCACACTTCACTCCTACCATTTCAGTTTTTCTCCAGGTCAAATAGTAGTGTCAGGAAATCGAGTAGAGGTAATAAGTGAGCAGTCGTAGGCTCAGAGCGGTGACTCTGCCAAGGCCTTGTATCCTGGAGGCAGCCTCAGATCCACTCTAGTACATAACTTGAATTCTATGGAAAGTACTGCTTTGACAGTTCACCAAGTGGCCACGTGTGGCACTGCCTGTATAGCCAATACGGTCCATTCTGCATGTTTTCATATATAATACATGATGATTATGTTGATTGTATGGCTGAAAACTTGTTATATTCAATAGCGACATTTGAAATTTGGCGCGCGTGGCGATCCCGGATATGGCACGGGGCACTGTTTTGGCCTGGCCGTAGTGAAGGGGTTAAGAGTGAAGATACAGGCCAACTCTTGCATTAATAAGTTGGACAGCACAAGACAGCTGATAGGTCCAGGCACCCAACAGGAACAAAAAACACCATGACTCTTGCATTAATAAGTTGGACAGCACAAGACAGCTGATAGGTCCAGGCACCCAACAGGAACAAAAAACACCATGACTCTTGCATTAATAAGTTGGACAGCACAAGACAGCTGATAGGTCCCAGCACCCAACAGGAACAAAAAACACCATGACTCTTGCATTAATAAGTTGGACAGCACAAGACAGCTGATAGGTCCCAGCACCCAACAGGAACAAAAAACACCATGACTCTTGCATTAATAAGTTGGACAGCACAAGACAGCTGATAGGTCCAGGCACTCAACAGGAACAAAAAACACCATGACTCTTGCATTAATTAGTTGGAGAGCACAAGAAAGCTGATAGGTCGTGGCTCTCAACAGGATCAATAAACACGATTACTCTTGGATTATTAAGTTGGACAGCACAAGACAGCTGATAGGTCCAGCACCCAACAGGAACAAAAAACAACATGACTCTTGCATTAATAATTTTGACAGCACAAGACAGCTGATAGGTCCAGGCACCCAACAGGAACAAAAAACACCATGACTCTTGCATTAATAAGTTGGACAGCACAAGACAGCTGATAGGTCCTGGCACTCAACAGGAACAAAAAACACCATGACTCTTGCATTAATAAGTTGGACAGCACAAGACAGCTGATAGGTCCAGGCACCCAACAGGAACAAAAAACACCATGACTCTTGCATTAATAAGTTGGACAGCACAAGACAGCTGATAGGTCCAGCACCCAACAGGAACAAAAAACACCATGACTCTTGCATTAATAAGTTGGACAGCACAAGACAGCTGATAGGTCCAGCACCCAACAGGAACAAAAAACACCATGACTCTTGCATTAATAAGTTGGACAGCACAAGACAGCTGATAGGTCCAGGCACCCAACAGGAACAAAAAACACCATGACTCTTGCATTAATAAGTTGGACAGCACAAGACAGCTGATAGGTCCTGGCACTCAACAGGAACAAAAAACACCATGACTCTTGCATTAATAAGTTGGACAGCACAAGACAGCTGATAGGTCCAGGCACCCAACAGGAACAAAAAACACCATGACTCTTGCATTAATAAGTTGGACAGCACAAGACAGCTGATAGGTCCAGCACCCAACAGGAACAAAAAACACCATGACTCTTGCATTAATAAGTTGGACAGCACAAGACAGCTGATAGGTCCTGGCACTCAACAGGAACAAAAAACACCATGACTCTTGCATTAATAAGTTGGACAGCACAAGACAGCTGATAGGTCCAGGCACCCAACAGGAACAAAAAAACACCATGACTCTTGCATTAATAAGTTGGACAGCACAAGACAGCTGATAGGTCCAGCACCCAACAGGAACAAAAAACACCATGACTCTTGCATTAATAAGTTGGACAGCACAAGACAGCTGATAGGTCCAGGCACCCAACAGGAACAAAAAACACCATGACTCTTGCATTAATAAGTTGGACAGCACAAGACAGCTGATAGGTCCCGGCACCCAACAGGAACAAAAAACACCATGACTCTTGCATTAATAAGTTGGAAATCACAAGACAGCTGATAGGTCCCGGCTCCCAACTGGAACAAAAAACACCATGACTCTTGTATTAATAAGTTGGACAGCACAAGACAGCTGATAGGTCCAGGCACTCAACAGGAACAAAAACACCATGACTCTTGCATTAATAAGTTGGACAGCACAAGACAGCTGATAGGTCCAGCACCCAACAGGAACAAAACACCATGACTCTTGCATTAATAAGTTGGACAGCACAAGACAGCTGATAGGTCCCAGCACCCAACAGGAACAAAAAACACCATGACTCTTGCATTAATAAGTTGGACAGCACAAGACAGCTGATAGGTCCAGGCACCCAACAGGAACAAAAAACACCATGACTCTTGCATTAATAAGTTAACAGCACAAGACAGCTGATAGGTCCTGCACTCCAACAGGAAACAAAAACACCATGACTTGCATTAGTTTTTTAATCAGACTTGCAACATTAAGTGGGACAGACTCACTGAGGAGGGTTTGGTAAGGTTAGTCAGGCACCCAACATCTGTGGCCATATGCTGGAGAGAGACAGAAGGGGAAGGAATTATAGGAGAAGGGAACAGTTGGAAAGTTTTGCTTAGTGGGCGCAACATCTGTGGTCACATGCCGGAGAGACACAGAAGGGGAAGGAATTCTAGGAGAAGGGAACAGTTGGAAAGTTTTGCTTAGTGGGCGCAACATCTGTGGCCAAATGCTGGAGAGAGACAGAAGGGGAAGGAATTATAGGAGAAGGGAACAGACCCCAGGAGACGGGACACAACCCCCCATTAATGCCTGGTACACTGCTGGGTGGACAGGGGCGTAGGGTATCGGAAAAGCCGCCCAAATTTTTCCACTCTGCCGGGGAATCGAACTCAGGCCAAATGACCAAATTTTGGTCAAATGTGTTTCGCCTGCTGTAAAAGGTTGTGAAGTGCCATTGGAGTCTATGGACATATAAAATCAATTTCTGGGTGCACAACCTTGCAAAAAGGTTACTGGAAGCAAGATATTTGGCAAAATCCAAGATGGCCGCCACCGATGTCTGAAAATATACAAACTGTCATAACTTTGCAACTATTTGCGATAGAAACATGAATGAAAGTTCGTTTTCTATGTTTTGATATTCGAGGAGTCTGATTTTACAACTACAATGAAAAAAAAATGCATAAAAACTGCCACAAAGAATATATCCATGCTAAGCTGATACCAGGTTTTTCATTTCCTGACTACATATGATTGCGTGTTAATAACCATGTTGTTATTATTTGGGAACAAGGTTTAAGTTTATTATCCTACTAACCACGGTAAAATCTTGTGGCGCCAATGTTATGACACGCGTATTTAATCATGCTTTTCTTTTTCTTTCAGGTGATTGAGTGATCATGGCTTCGCATTTGGGTGAAGGCGCCGTGTCGCTGGAACATGAAGTGGTGAAGAAGAAGGGTACAGATACCTCGCGGACCGATTATGGCAAATGTGTTATCTGTCAGGTGAATACATCGGCAGTTTCCCGCAAAGTCACTTCCACTGAGAAACTCAAGCTTTAGAAGCGCGCAAGGACGAAGTGTCAAAAAGACTGTTGACTGATATACAAACAAATGAAAAGTGGTTGGAAGTGTATAGTCCCATGTGGCATGACAAGTGTCGGAAATGGTATACCAATGAGAAAAGCTTCAAATTGGCTGAGCGAAAACACAGACGCGAAAATCTTGCAGCTTCAGGTGAGGAGGCATGCAGCAGCTCTAATTCCTCAGGTGTACCACAACCTGTACCGCGCACAAGAACCGGGACCCAGCCGTTTGATGCCAAAACTGCCTGCGTTATTTGTAACAAACGGTGGATGAAAGGGAAAGAACCCAACAGCAAGGTCTCAACGCAAACAAGCCAACAAGCTATTATACAAAAGGCAAAATATCTGAAAAGAGATGACATTCTTTTGCGATTGATTGGCCAAGGACATGACATGATTGCAAATGACATAGCGTACCATATTTCGTTCATGAACGCTTTTAGAGCCACAAGGTTACCCACTGCTGAACAACAAAAGACAAATTTGTATGAGGTCGCTTTCGCTCAACTTGTAGAACAAATTGACAGCCAGCTATTTGAAGAGGCCCAAGGATTCTCTGTGAAGTCGCTCCGTGATCGATATAGAATCATCCTGAGAGAGCTTGGAGTCAGCAGTGCAGACACTTACAGATCAGCTTATCTGAAATCAAAATTTGAACAGCATTATGGTAAGCGCATCTCAATTATCGGACAAAGTAGTGGAGCAGGATTCATTTGTTCTTCTACACTTCCTTTGGGCGATGCCCTACGGAAGCTTCAGCAATTCCAGGAAGACTCGAGAATTGACAACGACTATCAAACTCTGCAACGAGCTGCTAAAATCCTCCGGAGTGACTGCAAAAAATGCAAACAAGATCAAGGAGATGTACGGGAGTGTGATATATCCTTCGATGCAGCTGACAAACTTGTTCCTGATTCATTATTCAACTTTTCTTCAATGCTCTTGTATGAAAAGCTCACAAAACCAGGAGAAAATTCGAAGCGAGTTGTTGTTGATGACCTGATGAAAGAGAAGGCACTCATTCTGTCGCAACAAATACTGCAGCATGCATGTGGTATGCCAACACCACTGAGTATTGCAACAGCTTACCACCTGTACAACCAGACCAGAAGCAAGGCATTGATCACCTTCAGCAACAGGCTACACCAGAGTATAAGCTATGATACTCTGCATCGCCAGCTGACATCTTTGAGTACTGATATCATGCTGCAGATGGAAGATGATGGCATTTATATTCCAGGTAACATGACACGAAATACAGGAAATTCCCATGTCTTTGCAATGGACAACCTCGACTGGAGGAAGAAAACTCTAGATGGCGGGAGCTTTCATGCAACAACTGCGATTGTAATCGAAAATGCCAAAGAGGGCATACACGAAGCCAAAAAAGTTGTTGCACCAAGGACATCAATTTCGAGAGCACGACGAAAAACACTGTCCCAAGTTCCGGACGAAACATTTCCCACAGGCATCATCACTACGAGGACAGACAAACATCAAGATCACTGCAAAACATCACTTCTCTGGAGAGCCTGGAAACTCAATCAGATGGCACTGCTAATGACATCTTACTGCTCTGGCGTCTTGGTCGTATAGCTGCCACATCTGAATTGCTTTCGGTGTCAGATGAAGATCTCGGAGAACTGCCTGGCTTGTCAGCATTTTGTGCTAAGCTGTCTGTTCACCATGACGCCAGCAAAATTGGCTACCAATCCTGATCCCAGCTTCTCCGACAGACCCGGCAGTACTTCGAGAAGAGATGCTAAGGATTGCTAAAATCTCAAAGGTTCTCGGGGACAAACATACCATAATCACAGGAGACCAAGCAACTTATGAAATGGCTCGGGCAATCAGAGACAAATATCCTGGAGAGTTTGGACATGTGGTGCTGTTGCTAGGGGGCTTCCACTTGGCACACAATTATCTGAAGGCAATATGCAAAATTATGAGGACTCGGGTGTGGAAGACATCCTGGTTGCATCGGGATTTTGCACAGCAGGTACAGCAAGAAAAGTATTTGGCGAAAAAGCCGACTACTACCAGTCATTGCATGCCATCCGGCTTTTGAGTGAAGCAATGTGGCGTCTCTATTGGGAGGCATTTGAATCCTGGACGTCAGAACAAGGAACGAGCCAATGGTCTGTTGCCATCGAGACAATTTTGAAAACTCTCCTTCAGAACCAAAGTGACAAAAGTGTTCTGCAACTACAAGTTGGAGAGGCCCGCCCACATCTGGAGGTACTGAAAGCACAACTGGCGAAATTTGAGGAGTCATTCGACAAATTTCCAACAGGCGTGTTTTGGAGGAACTTTTTGACGATGACAGATATCCTTCAAAGATTCATCTTCTATCAGAGGGAAGCGAACTGGAAGGGACATTTACACGAGTGTGCAAACATGCTTCCTTACCTTGCTGCAGCTGGGCATTACAAGTATGCCCAGCAATCATTGCCCCTGTACTTGGCTGAGATGAAAAACCTGTCCGATTCCGCACCAGATGTAGAAACACAGTTCATGGAGGGATCGTTCGTTGGAAGACACGCTGCAGGCGAGCACAATGGAGTTTCCCTAGATATGCTCCTGGAGCAAACTTTCAATGCTGATGCGAAAGAAGCAAGCGGACTGGACGGGATTACGCTCAACAAAGCTGCTCGAAGTAAATGGGTTTACACAAAACCTATCACTGCAAGTGTATCTGCCGAACTGAGGTCAATGCTGCATCTCAACAGCACGCAGCCACACCATGAGTCAGGTCCCAAGCGCGTAGCACATGATAATGAATTGGTCACTAAAATTGTAGCAGCCATTGAAGTGAATCCATACACATCAACTTCGATGAACCTCATCAATATAACCAGTGGAGAATGTGCAGATGACACCGTGAAAAATCACCTGACATCTGTGAAGGAGTTGGGAACAAAGGCCTTGAACGATGCTCTGGAAAGCAAGAAGTCTGCAACTGTCAAGGTAAACCTTCAAACCTTCCATACACAAAACCAGAAACCCAAAAAGACCAAGACAAAAGCTTCAGCTGGAAAAAGTGAAGAAGTCTCGGCGCTTCTGCGCATAACTCAAGTGATCGCAAGTGGAGGAGACGTTGATGTCATCAGTTTCATTGGTGACCACGAGTGTAGCAAAACACCCCCAGCTCTATTCACAGAAGATGGGGAAATGCGCTCTGGTACGAAGGCCAGTCTTGTCAAGGCAATCAAAGACGACACAGGAATTCAACCCACAGCCTGCCTTCCTGATGAGCATAAACAAACTGCAGTGGTTGTCGATGCCATGTACGTGGTACGCCAATGGTCGTTTCAAAAGGGCGAAACGTTTGGAGATGTTGCACATCGTTACAGCAGAAATTTGAGAAGTATCTTGCCTGCAACAACAGATGTGTTACATATTTGCTGTGACAGTTATTCCTCCAGCAGCATCAAAGCATTGGAAAGGCAGAAGAGGTATGACAAATCAACACGGGGAAAGACATACGAAGTCAAGGCACATTTTGAGACTCCAGATCCACAAGACTTCTTCGGGCTGTCCAAAAACAAATCAAAGCTACTAAACTTCCTTTGCGAAGAATGGAGCAAGTGGTGGTTCACTGATGGATCGGCTCAAGGGCCGACCAAAGTCTACCTTGGTGGAGGCTTCTGTGACAAAACGAAAACTCTGCTGATCACACCCAACAATGTACAACCTGTGACTGAACTGAACTCGACACAAGAAGAGGCATATACGCGGGTCTTCTTGCACGCGATACACAGTGCACAACATGACGGGATAGAAAGGGTTGTCATACATGCCAATGACACGGACATAACCGTATTGGCCATTTACTACTCCTCGAATCACCTGAACATCCTGCATGGGCTTTGGGTTCAAAATGCTCCACAAAGTTACTTGCCAATTCATGAGATAGCATTAAAGTTGGGAACACCACTGTGCCGAGCACTTCCGTTCATCCACAGCCTCAGCGGCAGGGATACAACTAGTTACCCGTATTTCACTGGCAAGAAAAATGGCTAGCATGCAGCAAAACTCTTGACGTCTCAGCTCTGGAGGCCTTTGCTGAGAATGAACAAGCATGCGAGCTATCGGACGTCGTAGTCACTCAAGCTCGAGAACTTCTCGTGGCTGTGTACAGCAACAAAAATGAGGACTTTTCTGCAAGCTCTCTCAGCAAGCTTAGAGCATTCAAGTTCCTCAACAACAAATCGACGCTGTTGAAGCTCCTGCCTCCTACAGAAGATTCTTTCCTTCAACACCTGAGGCGTGCTGCCCTTGCGACTATCATAGACAAGACCTCCCATGTGGCACAGCCAAGAGCTGTTTCAGTTGAGGACTACGGTTGGGTGCTCATGGATGACAAACCAGTGCCTGTCATGGTCACTCTTCCAACATGGCCGCAGCAAATGAAGAGTTTTGCTGCAAGTGCATCAAAGATTGCAGTCGAAACTGCTCCTGTGCAAAGAACGGAATCGCATGTTATGTCGGTTGCAGGTGCGGGGGATCAGCGGTGCGGTGCAGCCGGATACGCTCGGCTGACAGCGACGAATCTGAAATAGATGAACATTAGACAATGTATTCACACGTTTCTGAATGTTTTTGTGGTGTATGCGCAAAATTCTCTGGAGTAATGATGAAGCTTAGGAAGATACATTAATATGCTTATATTTTGATGCTTCCGCCGTCTTTTGCCATATTTTGTTATTGTCTGTTCCCCATTCTTGATCATGGGTGCTTTGTAGTGTAATTCTGATGGTATAATTGGATTCTTTGTGTATTAAAACATGGAAAACGAACTTTCATTCATGTTTCTATCTCAAATAGTTGCAAAGTTATGACAGTTTGTGTATTTTCGGATTTTGGTGGCGGCCATCTTGGATTTTGCCAAATATCTCACTTCCAGTAGGTTTTTTGCAAGGTTGTGCACCTAGATATTGATTCTATATACCTCTAGACTCCAATGGCACTGCACAACCTTTTACAGCAGGAGAAACACATTTTACCCCCTTGGCCCCCTGGGTAATAAGTGTTTCTTGAGGTTCATGGTACAGAAGAAGGGTCACACTACCACCAGGGTCATAAAACTCTCTCGGCTGTGAGCTGAGCATGCTAACCACTGCACCACGAAGCCCCTTCACACCTTACCGATCTCGGCGCCCATGTTGCATATCGTGGCCATGCCGGTGCAGGAGATGGAGTCCACGCCAGGCCCCAAATATTCAACAATTGCCCCGGTGCCGCCTTTAACTGTCAGAATTCCAGCGACCTTCAATATGATGTCTTTGGGTGATGTCCAACCGCTCAGCTCCCCGGTGAGCTTAACACCAATGACCTAGAGAGAAGGCATATTAACCTCTTGTAATTTCTGGCTTTCTCCTGGCTGCAAAAATAATGACAATGAATTTAACCCTTTGACTGTGGATTTCCTATAAGAAGACATCACCAAGCTACAGGAATGGAACAAAAAGTGGCTGCTACAGTTCAATGAAGTTTTAAGTCCTGTACCTTGGGAGGGGATATCCAGCACACCAATACCACATGGGAAACACTCCACTATCCACCACAGAGGCAGAGAAAGACCTGGGAGTGTATGTTACCAGGCTACCAGTGAAGGGATATCAAGCACACCAATACTACATGGGAAACACTCCACTATCCACCACAGAGGCAGAGAAAGACCTGGGAGTGTATGTTACCAGGCTACCAGTGAAGGGATATCCAGCACACCAATACCATATGGGAAACACTCCACTATCCACCACAGAGGCAGAGAAAGACCTGGGAGTGTATGTTACCAGGCTACCAGTGAAGGGATATCCAGCACACCAATACCACATGGGAAACACTCCACTATTCACCACAGAGGCAGAGAAAGACCTGGGAGTATATGTTACCAGGCTAGCAGTGAAGGGATATCCAGCACACCAATACCACATGGGAAACACTCCACTATCCACCACAAATGCTTGATTTTTCTCTTCCTCTTCCTCATCTCTTTTTTTCTCCTCCCCTTCCCCCTTTTTCTCTCTGCTTCTCTTCCTCTTTCCCTATATTCTCCTCCCTGTTCCCCACCTTGAGAATGGTCGTCCTGGGAGCCATGATGTTCGCCTGGTACTCCGGCAGCGTAAAGACTGGTGGATTTTTGTTCTTGTCGCGCACCACCGTGAAGCTGGCCCGGATCTCTTCGTCCATCACGGACACCCTGAGGCTGTGCACGGGCAGGGACTCGCGATCCAGGGGTGTCTCAGTGTATAGACTGCCTGGGAAGGGGTGAAGTCTGTATGGTATAAATACACAAAGAATGACCTCACATTGTTATATAGAAAGTCTCATTATTAAGGAAGCAAATATGAGTTTTCTGGGTCAAGTGTATGGTAATTATTCAGGGTTTTGTTAGGTTAGGTTAAGTTTAGGGTGTCTTTCAATATGAATTAACAAAGAATGGCCTCTCTTTGTTATATAGAAAGTCTCATTAATAAGGAAGCAAATGTGAGTTTTCTGAGTCAAGATGTATGGTAATTATTCAGGGCTTTGTTAGGTTAGTTTAAGTTTAGGGTGTCTTTCAATATGAATCAACAAAGAATGACCTCGGTAAATTTTAAGAATCACCACTCCACCCCCTCCACCACCCCAGCCCCCCCAATTCCCCAAGACAAGCCTGGGGAGCTGTGGGGAACCGGGGTATTGGGGGGGGGGAGCCCATATCACTGAAAAATGGCCTTCCAAAATTTCCCTAGAAAAATCCCTAAATCAGGAAAAATTCCCAAGTCTCAAAAGTAAGGAAAATCCCTACCGTATACTCACATGCGTGGGCTAATCGCTAACCAATCATACCATCGCTAACCACCCCAAAACAGCCCTGAGCCATGACTCAAGGTCATCCGGGACTCGGGCTGAACAGGCCTGGGCTATACCCGGCCCTCAGCACGGCAGCCGTTGGGCTGCGTGTTCTAAAAAACAAAAAATAACCACGCGTGGTGGACCTGGTCTCACATGCGTGGGCTAGTCGCTAACCAAGCATACCATCGCTAACCAAGCATACCATCGCTAACCAAGCGTACCATCGCTAACCAAGCGTACCATCGCTAACCAAGCGTACCATCGCTAACCAAGCATACCAACGCTAACCAAGCGTACCGTTGCTAACCAAGCGTACCGTCGCTAACCAAACGTTTGTAGAAAAAAAATATATGAAGACCTAGTGATGCTTCATACGGCAGGTAATGATTGCGAGCTCCCTTTAGGGAGCTGTGGTTTTGGTGGTCGTTAGCTCGATTAATCCCTGTAGGGAACAGTGGTTTTGGTGGTGGACGGCCAAATCACTGAAAAATGGGCTTTCAAAATGTCCCTACAAAAATCCCCAAAATCGGGAAAAATCCCTAGTCTCTAAAGAAAGGAAATTCCCTAACGTATACTCTTGTAATCTATTCCTATATAACGTAGCAGCCGCCGCAGCGGGTCTGTTGACGAGTGTAGGGCGTGTAATTGGATGGTCAGCGTAGTTGAACCCCCACCCCACCACCCCAATCGTAGTCGAGCAACTCTTGGGAAATGTCATGTTTCATAATTACATATGGTACAATACTGATGGTTAACCCATCCACTTCTTGTAAGATGATGCTAGATAATTTTTACCGAGTAGTTTAAGGTACAAAATAAAACAGATTTGTGACAGCTGTCATCCAGATCGAACTGACGCTCCTGCTGTTAACTGACGCGGGAGTGACCTACCGACTGCTACGTATGACCCTGGCCTCCATTTTACTCAAACTCCACTATAAGTATCGCGCATTGAACAATATCCGTTTGTTTTCTGACACGTGCTTGTCACACCATGTGACACATGACACGCCCGTGTCTTTGTTGGACCCGGTACTGGGATAGTAATCGGTCCTTTTGTCAACCTACATGCACACCAATAAAGAGGTTAAATACTCAGTAAACACTTACCGAAAGGTAAAGTAGACTGATATTTTGAGGGAGTGAGTGTCGGGCCTTCCATCCATTATGGTGGCTTGAAAACAACTGACTTCAGGAACCCACCGTTAGGTGCCGCCGCTGATACCCTCACGTAGTAATATTTTGCGATGTATTAGAAAATACAAATAGCTGTGGCATTAGTTGCTTTAATATAGAGAAAAAAAATAACGTAAAACTCTTAAAAGACCGTTTTTTTGTCCGAAATTGTTATAATCCATGCGCATTTTGGATATTACTGACTTAGGAACTAGTTTGTAGGGTGCACTACAAGGCAGGTATGAGGCTCAGTCTGTGTATAGAGGCGCTTGTGAAACAATAACAATGGACTTAGAAAATCCAAGCCACCTAACTCTATAATTAAAGAGGCTTGCCCCCCTGGCCCCTCCCCAAGGTAAAACGTATACGAAAATGCATTATAATGATAATTCTTTCACGTGCTAAATTACTACGAATATTGGTTTGGAGTGGTTATTCTTAAGTTTTGCCATGACGGTACTCACATTGTAATATAGAAAGTCTCATTACTAAGGAAGCAAATATGAGTTTTCTGAGTCAAGATGTATGGTAACTGTTGAAGGTTTTGTTAGGTTAGGTTGAGTTTAGGGTGTCTTTCAATATGAACCAACAAAGAATGACCTCACATTGTTATATAGAAAGTCTCATTAGTAAGGAAGCAAATATCAGTTTCCTGGGTCAAGTGTATGGTAATTATTCAGGGCTTTGTTAGGTTATGTTGAGTTTAGGGTGTCTTTCAATATGAATCAACAAAGAATGGCCTCTCTTTGTTATATAGAAAGTCTCATTAGTAAGGAGGCAAATATGAGTTTTCTGAGCAAAGATGTATGGTAACTGTTGAGGGTTTTGTTAGGTTAGGTTAAGTTTAGGGTGTCTTTCAATATGAATCAACAAAGAATGGCCTCTCTTTGTTATATAGAAAGTCTCATTAGTAAGGAAGCAAATATGAGTTTTCCGAGTCAAGATGTATGGTAACTGTTCAGGGTTTTGTTAGGTTAGGTTAAGTTTAGGGTGTCTTTCAATCAATGCCTCACAACAGCGTGCTCTAGTGATGTGTTTTCTTGAGGTATGAGATGCAGGTCAAGAGATAAGTTACTGTAATATGATCTCAGGGAAAACTTCAATGATATGTGGGAGGGAAAAAAGGCAGGTTTCCAGCTCTTTTTTTTCTCCTTCTTTAGTTCTTTATTCTGCTGCCTTTCCCTGCTCCTCCTCCTCCTCCTCCTACTACTACTACTTCCACTATAACTATGAACAATAACATTAATGCGTAAAACCTCCATACGAATCTCTTTCAAGAGTACAAGTAAATTCAGTCTTTCTCTACCTTCCTTGTTCATGGTGACGGCTGCCTCTGAGGTCTGGTGCAGGACGGTGTATCTCAGCTTGCCCAGGTCCCAGGCGTCAAGGTCCGTGGCCACAAGGTTGATGACCACCTGGCCGGGAGACCAGTTTTCCTCCACGTAAGCTTCGCAGAGCGTGTGATTGAACCTGCGACAGTAAAAATACATAATAAATAAAAAATGAATAAGTAAATATTGTAGATATATAAATAAACACAATAGCTTGATCACACCCAGAAGAGTGCAACAGATGGAAGACTGCATACGAGAACAAAAGGTAATCCTTGTGACGGTAAATGAGAGTGTCGAAGGGAAAATAAAAAATAAGAAAAAGTGATGTGGATGAAGGAAAATAAAAAGGTAACTAGAACGAGGTGGATGATAATGACAGTAAATGAGAGAACAAGGAAATGGATGAATGGGAGAGCAAAGCGGATGAAGAAGAAAAAAGTACAGTAGAGCCCCACTTAGCGCAAGATCAATTAGCACAAGACACCATCTACCAAGAAAAAAAATAATTAGCGCGAAAGCCTCAGTTAGCGCGAGCAGCCACCACGACTGAATTTTGAAAATTGCGCCAAGCCGCCATGATGCGCGGCATAAGCTGCGAGAGCCCTTACTTTACGCCATGTTGATACAGGGCAAGTGCTTTGTTTACGTTGTGGATGTGGGTACGGGCAACTGACCTTGGCCGTGAGTGACGCACACCAGGAAAATTTGGACTTGCCGGTTGTCCAAGCTGCCGCCAACGCGGTGGGAAAAAAAGGGCTCAGTGTGACACCAGGTTACGGTGAACCGACAACTCGCTCCCGGATGGGTGCACGGACGTTGCCAGTAGCCACAATGGTTAAAACAGCCAGTGTGACACACTGCCTTAAGGCAGCGAGGCCGCTGGCTGGGTGAGCGCCGGCGATGACGCCACCGGACTCCCAGCGAATCACAAGTGTGTTTACAGAGCCCAGCCAATCGTACGGTTTTTTTTTTTAATGTGAGTGATTATTTTGAGTAATTATCAAACCCAAAAGTCAGACCCACGTCTGCACCAAATAGTTTTTTTCATATTGGTTACTTCATTCAGTTAGCGCGGCCGCTTCATCCACCTAATTCTCGCGCTGAATGGGGCTCTACTGTAACTAGGACGAGGTGGATGACAATGACAGTAAACGAAAGGTCAAGGATGAATGGGAGAGTGATGCGGATGAAGAAAAAAAAAAAAAAAGAGAGAACCACCACAGCATTATTACACCACGCGGCAGAAAAAAAAATAATAATGAACAAAAATAAGAATGAGTAAATAAATACATCTGTAAATAAGAGCAAGAACACGGAGCGGTGAGGAGCAGGATTTTTTTTTCTATGCACTCTTTTTGTTGCCCTTGAGCCGTCTCCTTTGATGTAAAAAAAAAAAAAAAAAAAAAAAAAAAAAAAAATCACTCGGCGGGTGGTGATCGGAGGCCACACAGCTCTTGGCCTCCCGTTCTTTACACCTTTGTTGGGAGCAGTGTGTTGCTGTTGTCTTTGTTTTTGCCCTTGTAATAAAAAAGAGTCTATCAGTCTGGTCTGGCAACCTCATATATTACTAATGGTCAAAGAGCAAAGGTCACCCGTGGGTTCTCGAGGGACAGGTTCTCCCAGCAGGGACGGTTGGTCTGGGCAGGTGTAGGAGGAGGCGAGCATGGCATGTATCACAGCCGAGTCTCAGGTCGTGCACTTGACAACCTGCCGGGACCCCACTCGGCCAGCCTGATCTCGGGACCACACCACTCTGCAGCCAGTCACGGACAGCTCCTCCTCCGCCAGCCCATCCTTGCTGTGCCGGATGTCCCACCATTCCTGGAGAAAGGTTATGGCTGTCAGGCAACTCACCAGGCACCGGGTTTGACTCCCTTCTTCTATTTTTCTCCTTTATATCCATGTCTGCTCATCAAGGGTTTGGGTCTGTAGCATTTTTCTATCCTCCCTTGACCTGCTTTCATGGATCTCAGTGATAATAATAATATAATAATAATAATATTAATAATAATGATAATAATAATAAGTTTAATGACACCACAATCACCTCCCCAGTTCCTTGCAGACACAGGGCAAGGAGTCACAAATGAGCTCAGTTATTAAAACAAATTATGAACAGTAATGAACACATGAAAAATAACTCATGACAGAAAGGGTAGCAAATGACCCAGCTCTGGAATTACCCGTGGTTTCAGGTTAAAAAGGGTGTGATTCTATAGTTTGCTCACCATGACATTTATTCTTCCCTACAAGCCTCTTCTGTCCTACTGTCAACTGCCTAGCTGTTCTCCTGTAGGGGTGTTCTTGGCATACTGAGCTGGGCCGGACACTGACGGGGTTAAGCGACTGTCACTGTCACTCAGGATTTGCTACATGCACTGATGCCTGCTGTAAAGTGAGGATTCTGTAGACTTCTCCATCCTCTACCTATACTCTTTCACATGCCGACATACCTTGGAGCTGTTGGTGGACACTGTGTTGAGCTGCCTGAGGAGGTCCATGTGTGGGGGCACCTGTGGGGGGTGCAGGCCAACCTCCCCGTGTAAACATGTAAATATTACTCCTAAATATCTATCCGTTTCCACTTCTTCTCCCTCTATCTGTATAAATCCTCTTAGACTAGGCAACCTCATGAACGAACGATGACGCACATAGCTTGTGCGGCTGCCGAGGGCCAGTCATCATTTCGTCTCGATAGAGTTCGCATCACACGCTCCGTGTAAACCACAAAACCAGTAAAAGGACAATTTAAGCAAAGACTTTAACTCCAAACCTGCTAAACTTATATTGGTGGCAGCGATTACAAAGCGATTACAAAGGATTTCTCATAAAATAATCCTGGCCTACACAAAGCGCCTCAAATTACGTGGTGACTCCTTAGTGGCAACGACTCAGTGAACCAGTGTGAACTCAAGCACAACCTCTCTACAATTACGGGATTACTACACTCCCTATGAGACGACTACAAGCCCCATAGCTAGTACTTGCACCTACGTCATGTCACCACCTACATTGTATCACCAAAACAACAATCTGTGCCACCACTCAGCAAACGTCCGTAACCAGTCTACCCAAAAATCCCACCTCAATTAACGGGATTAACCCCTGCCGAACTCCCCCAACCCTGTATCTTCACAGTCACAAGAGGAGGAAGAGGAAGCCATATTCGTAGTGACAAGGTAGTAGCCGCGGCCAGGCAGCTCAATTCAAGTGCGTCAGCAGTCTGCGTCAGCGTGCCGTCAATCAAAACATCGGCAACACCCGCCCCCGGCTAGAGGAACACGCCGCACAATTTTGGTTTGTCACCTGCCCCATCACTAAAGTAAGACGAAACGTTGTTCCATATTTAGTACATGTACCGTCGAAACCCCCCACTTCAAATAACATTCTCACCCTCGTCTCCCATTCTCCACTAAATTACCCTAATATAATCGCCACTTCATTTGTTCTTAATCCCATACACGGATTACATTTAAATTCCTATCCCTACTCTCTTGTAATCCATACCGTTCGCCTTCAGCGCTCCTCCCCTCCCCGTTCACCAGCCCTACCCCTCTTTCGCCTGCGGCAGCCACGTCTTGCTGATCCCAGTGATATGTGTCGCCATCTGCACATCTGCTGATCCCAGTCATTTATGCCCTTGTACCGAACCAATCTTTCCTCAAGCGAACTCACGATTGCTTCACACCCAAGGTATCTTACCATTTCCTTACGGATTATCTACGAATCTTCCTATAAACTTCCCTTTAATCTTACTTAAATTTTCCCTTCCTATAATTTTCCTTATATACGTCCTAATATCTCCCCTACATTCCAGCTTGTGCCGGAGAGCAGAGAGAAGTGAGTTAAACCACATCTCCTGCGACCCAGTCTCCCCCCTCACCATACATCAGCCATACCATCCTGCTCTGGTCTCCTTACAAATGCATCGGACGCAGCTAAGTGACTCCCCCGTCTAACTCCCCATGTCCCAGGATCGAAAATTGGAAGAGGCTCTATCCTCTGACTTCAGCGGTTTAACGTTTGGTAATCCCCATCACACGGTCCTCCGTTCAGGAGCTGCTTATCCAAAACCTATTCCCCCAGCACCCCCATTACCTCCTGCAAAGAAGCTCCCCTCAGACTTTTCACCAGAGCCTTCCCAGACTACTTTCTCTTCCCAGACAGAACAGCACCAAAGTGACACAACCATGAGTGACAAACCTCGAAACGTCATTTTAAGGGGCGAGGATAAAAATCCAAAATATACGGGCTCAGAGGAGACCCCTGACCTCCTAACTCACCTTCAGAGGGTAGAGGATGCTTTTACCAAATTCCAATATACGAATGAAAAGGAGAAATTGGCCCACCTTTACGACAGCATCCACACGGGCCCTTGTCGGGCTCAATCCATTATAAAAAGTGACGCATTCAAGAAAGCCGAAACATATGATGAAGCGAAAGCAAATCTCATCAGCCATTTCGGCTCCACATGCAAACAGGGTGCCCTGTCAGTCTTGTTCCGCCTAGCGGCTACCTACCGTCCCAAAATAAAGGCTAATATTGCAGTGGATGACTGTTTAGGCGTCGCGGGTGGAGCCTTCACAGAGTTTGAAACCCAATTCCGTCACTCCCCGTGGACTACCGATGAGAAAATGAACCTTGAGGATGTGTGCCGCCTTTTCTCATACTTTATCTTTCTCCTCAATTGCACGGAGACACTCTTCAAAGAGTTACAAAAGGAAGAACCCCTACCAAAAGGTAGAACCCTTTTCAAACACATCAGTCCCCTGTCGGGACGAGAGCCACCAACAGAACCCACATCCTCAGCGGTGAGGGGCGTCAACATTCAGAGGGGGCGTCCCCAAAGTCGCTCCCCGGCCGGAGCTCAGACCCCTAGGAACCGCTCTGCCACACCCTGCGGCCGCCGCCCTTACAAAGAGGCAGGGGTCGCGGGCGTGGCTATAACACTCAATATTGTTACAACTGCAGAATCACAGGACACCATACACGTAATTGCTGGTACGGCAGCAACACCCAACAGTCAAATCAATATTGTTCCTACCATAAGACATCAGGCCATAACACCAATGATTGCCGCGCGAGGCCCCGGGGAGGTACCTCGTCGGGGGAAGCCTCGCGCGCCACGTCTCCCGCAATAACATAGGCTCAGGTACAAAATCACACCAGGTGTGTGGTATTCATACAACACCCCAACCCACACCTTTAAACAAACCAAGTACATCCACAGCTCATTTTGACATTGAAACCCAACCTACGGATGTTGAAACCACTACCATGAAACACCATCGCCTCGCTCTTTATCCCCAATCCTCCCTTGCCATGACTGTCCCTGCTCAGTGTAATGGTCACCAAATTAGTGTTTTCATGGACACAGGGGCATGTCCCAATATCATAAACATCGGAACATTGCGTGCCTTACATGCCGCACAGACTACCTGGGTATTGGAACCTCCTGCCTAAAATTAAGTGGACTAGATGACACATCATTTAAAGTAGTTGGACACACCCCCTTGTCTATCCAGTTGGCTAACTCACTGTCCCAGATTACAGCAACCTTTAATGTGTGTAATGGTTTGAATATCCCAGGTGATATTCTTTTGGGTCTTCAATCTATGCGGAACACTGCTTATCCCTAGCTCCAGCAGAAGATTGTGTTTACCAACATGAAACACCAATTAGGACACTCACGGCCCCAAAGCCATTATTGTGCACTTCTCCCTCCGCCGATGGAGAATATACTCATCTTTCTAGCGTGGCCCAGCGGTCACTGGTTGATAATTCATCTCCAGCAGTGCATGTTATTAAGGAACAAAGTGCATCATCCTCCAATACATTACCTCCTCTCCTCTTCTTCCTCTTCGCAAGAGCATTTAAGGGTCCACGGCGTTCTGGCGAATGACGTCACGTTAGAAGGACGTGGATCAGCTATGCTTCAAATGCGTCTTGCTGGTATAAGTGATGAATGTGAGGCTATCTGTATGAGTGAGAGCTTGAAGATGAAAGCCATGACTATGGAGGATGCACTTTGCAAAGTAGATAAAGATGGTCAAACCTTCCTAATAATGCACAACTCCTCCCCATACGTACGCAAGTTCCGTCAAGGGACATGCGTCGTTGACTTTGAAGTTCTACCTGAACGCATAGGTAGCGTACAGGAATCAGAGATCATCTCCCCCTCTGAGATCTTGCGGAGTGATCATCATAAACAAAACGTAAATGATTATCTAGCTACTCATCTCGAAGATCTGGCTTTTCCAGAAGCAAGGGAGAAATTGCACAACCTACTAGAGACATACCACTCCATTGTCAGTCTGCCGGATGATCCTATTGGATCCACAAATGTTTTAACACATACAATACCGGTTGATCCCAATACCAACCCCATCTATGTGCCTGCATACAGAACACCACACTCTCAAAGAGCTATCCTAGATACTGCAGTTAAAGACATGTTAGCATCAGGTATCATAGAACACACTACTTCTCCCATGAACTTTCCCATTTTCATTGTTAATAAGAAAAACGGCCAATTTCGGCCAGTTGTAGACTACAGGAAACTAAATGCTGTTTCGCACCCTCAAAGATACCCCTTACCTCACTTGCAGGATATTTTATGCAGCATGGGCACCAACAACAAGGTTTTCACGACCTTAGATTTAGCAAGTGGCTATTGGCAGGTAGACCTCGATGAGCATAGTAAACCGCTTACAGCCTTCTCTACCCCTTCGGGTCACTGGCAGTTTCAGAACTCCCTTTGAGTTAGTGGTGCGCCACTAACGTTCCAAAGGCTAGTCAACAAAGTCTTGCATGGCCTCCTTGGCAAACAGGTTTTCGCCTTTATAGATGACATCATCATAGTGTCACAGGATGTCGACTCACACATTACCTTACTACAAGAAGTATTTAATCGCCTTTACCAGGCAGGTCTAACTCTGCGTTTCCCAAAATGTCATTTTTTGCGTCCAAGCATCACATACTTAGGCCATGTACTAGATCAGAATGGTGTACATACGACTCCTGACAAAGTCAAGGCTATTTTTAACTATCCTGTGCCAACAGACGTGAAATCTGTCCGCTCCTTCCTAGGACTGTCCGGGTACTATCGATCCTTTATCAAGGACTATTCACGCATTGCAAGACCCCTCACTCAACTTTTGCGCAAAGACTCCACATTTACATGGGGGGCGGAACATCAGGAAGCTTTTGATTACCTTAGAACAACACTAACATCCCCGCCTGTCCTGGCCTACCCAGACCACACAAAAGACTTTTTCCTGTACACAGACGCTTGTGGCAAGGGCCTAGGAGCCGCTCTCATGCAATATGATGTTAGAAATAAATTACAACCTCTAGCATATGCAAGTCGCACGCTCAACAAAGCAGAATCAAACTACAGTACTACCCACCTTGAGGCCCTTGCGGTCGTGTGGGCATTACGTCATTTTCGTGACATCATTTATGGCTACAATATCCATGTCAGAACCGACCACGCAGCCGTGGTGGAATTATTCAATACTAAAACCCTCACGGGGAAATTGGCCCGATGGAGCCTCATTGTCCAAGACTTTAATCCCTCATTTGCTCATGTCCCTGGAGCAGTAAATCATGTAGCGGACGCCCTATCCAGAAATATCGGCGCGATAATGGACATGGATGTAGATCATTTTGATGACCCAAGTCGAACTCATGACCCAACTTTGAATGATTCCATACGCGCAGCGCAACAAACAGATAACTTCTGTCAACCCATCCTATACTATCTGCAGAGTGGCGACCCCAATTCCTTGCCAACGCTACCTGTACCCTTAACTGACTTTGATCTCAACGACGGCATCCTCGTCAGGAATACATACATCACAACTAAATACGGTCCGCATAGGGAAGTTACACAAATCGTCGTACCAGAAAGCCTAGTCTCTATGATCTTGCATAACATACATTCTTCCCCTCATGCAGGACATCCTGGAAAAGTAGAGCTTTGATGCAAGCCCGTTTGTTATATTATTGGCCACGTATGCGGCTCGACATCATTGATTACATCAACAACTGCCACACTTGTGCAGAAAATTATGGATCCATTACTCAGCAAGTCCCCATCAAAAGCTATCCCATACCTTTCGAGCCATGGGATACCATTGCTATTGACCTATTGAAATTACCCCAAACTACTGAAGGCCACAAATACCTATTGGTTGCCATTGATCATTTCAGTCGTTTCTCGGTTCTAGTTCCCATAGTGGACAAGCAAGCAACTACTGTGGCTAAAGCTCTCATTGATGAAGTCTTTTGTAAATATAACACCCCTAAAGTCCTCATCTCAGATAATGGCACAGAATTTAACAATAAAATCTTGGAGGCAATCTGCAGGGAATACCAAGTTGATAAGGTAAATACCATGGCTTATCATCCAGCTTCCAATGGCATGGTCGAGCGACACAATCGCAAAATCATTCAGACACTTCGCTCTCTGGTCGGTGATGTCTCAGTAACTTGGCACGAATGGATGCCTCAGGTAATGGCTTCTCTTAACTCATCTCTCCATAAATCAATAGGTGACACACCTCACTATGTCATTTTTGGCCAGGACCATCGATTGCCGTACTCATTCCTCCTCAAAGAGGACACACCCATCTATAATTTTGATGACTACGTTCGAGTCAGAGGGACAGACTTCCAGAAGATCTATAAACGGGTTACCTCCAACATCGAGGATAGCAAGGCTGCCATGAATGCGTCACAATGGAAATCAGCAACCGACAAATTATTGGTCATAGGGGACATTGTCTATTTAAAAATTCAGGAACCCAAAAACAAACTAGCACCTCGCTTTGAGGGACCATACCGCGTACTGGCCTACGACAAGGGGAATAAGGTCAAGATCCGCCACCTGACTACCTTGGAAACAAAGCTTGCACACCTAGACCACCTAAAACGCACTAACCGACCTTCTTCCTCAACCTGTGAGGCGTCGACCCCTGCGCCTGACGACCCTCTAACGACACCGACAAATACTCCAGGCCCAGCTGAGGTGGACACTACCAACGACTACAGGAAGAAACTAAGATCATACACATCTGCAAACTGATGCATTTGTACGGAGAACCATCTTCATCCCTTAGTGTCCCTTCTCTTCTCTCACACCTTTTTTTTTTACCTTATCCATCCACTAACCACTTTCTATTCTCTCACCCAGTTGCGATGCTACTCCCTTGCCTATGTGTCTTGGGAGGTGTTCTCCTGGTCCTCCCCACAAATGCCACGAAGCAGCCCTCATATGAACAACACCTACGTGTGGGGGCAATCGTGGAGCCAGACGGCCCCGTGATGGTGGTGGAGGACGTGGTCGATGTCCGCATTACCCTATGCGATTTTCAAAAGCTGGAGCGACTCCATATACCCCAGTTCCGGCGCCAGATCCGGCAAGCGGAAGCGGTTCTCCAGCAGACATCGGACACAGTTCATAAACTAAACCATCCACTCACGCTGACATATTTCTCTACTCATGCTATCTTTCCTAAATATCCAACAATCATTTGATAGTCTGCTAGAATGGACCCCTTTTTCAACTTACCTTAAAACACCAGTAGCCCACGCCAGGTCCAAGCGTGGTCTCATCGACATTGGTGGGAGATTGTTAAAAGGCCTCATTGGTACAGCTACAGAAGCCGATGTTGCTGAAGTTCACGATCAGTTAGACAAATGGGGTACTATTTTGAATAACCAGGCCATTGTTCTCAGTTCCCAAAACAAAGCTATTGAGACGGTTGTTAGGACTCAAAAAGTTATCATAGACCGCCTCAACAACTTCACATCCCTCATAACCCAGCTTCAGCAGGTCCAACACCAGTACTTATTGGCTCACCATTTGGCTTTAATGGCAGCAAACCTCAGAGCTGTCTACCTTGCAATCACAAATTTTAAATTAGCACTGCAGGACACATTTACACTGCTCAGAGACGTGTTAGATGGTGTTGTAACCCCTTCCCTTCTCACCCCTACCGAACTTATGCATGTCATTGATTGGGCCAGAACAGAAAAAGGCTTAACTCCTGTTTTCAGTGAGACCCAGGTTCAATATTATTATCCCTACATGGAGGCAACATTGACTACAGATGGTATCTTAGTGCATATACCCTTTAGGTCGCCAGATATGTTCACTATCTATCACATTCATCCATTCCCTACAGTTGTCAATTCTTCCATCTACCAACTATCTACATCTCATACCACTCTCTTGGTTTCATCAGATTTCATGCACATTGCTTTTCCAGCTGACTTTCATGATTGCCATATCACCCGATTCCAGATGTACCTTTGCCCTGCTTATCAGTACGTCTTTTTGCCTACCAGCAATTATCCTTGTGAGATGGGTCTAGTTAGAAACTCCCCAATTGAATCTCTGTGTGTTTTCACCCCAGTCGAGGATACCACCATCTTCCACCTTAGAGTGAAACCCTGGCGGTACTTCTATTTCCATCATTCCAATGCTCTTACAGTCACTTGCCCTGGATCCCGACCTAGCAACACCGCTGTCCACGGCTCCTTTGTCATCTTGGAGGCCTGCAGTCTCACATCCCACAACCTGACAACTAAACAATCTAACCATCTATTGCTCAACCAAACCTTTCATACCTACAACCTCAAACCCTTCAACTTGCCGGCACCAACAACTCCCCTACAACTCAAACCCTTACACCCACTAGGAGACACCTTACCCAAACTCATTGCACCAAACATCACCCTACAACCCATCTCATCTCTCACCATATGGCCAGACCTTCGCCTCGACACTGTATACCCCATCCTCGCGTCACTGACTACAGTACTCACGCTCACTGTGATCCTAGCTACCATACTCATTTGTGTCTTCCACCGCCGCTACGCCTTCCTGCGTCGAGCCATCCTCCAGCGCACCTTACAGCCAGCAACGGCATAGACCATGTTCCCATTGTCCTATAATATCTTTTTCTCCTTGAGCCTTCCCTTCATATGCCATTTATCCCTAACCCGAGGACAGGATAATTTCTTTACAATAACTAAATAACATGCAAGTCCTCTGTGATATGTATCTATTTGCCATTTCTATATACACCTATATATCCATATACCACCATTTTTTTTTGTTTCCATATTTTAACTTAACTAAACCATGTATGTATAACCATACCATTTAATACATGATCATGATAGTATTTTCTATTATATATTATTTCTCATATTATATTTCGTTAATAGCTCATTTTCCCGGGAGTTTAGATATTAGGATTTTTTTTTTTGTGCACTTGTCTTTATTTGTTTATACACCATTACTCTAGGTAATGTACCCATGTGACAATTGTTTAACTTACATTTAACTGCTATTTGTCCCTTATGGGCTTATAATCCTGTAACCCATTCATTATTTTTTTTCCCATTCCCTTATACTGTGTACTTCCTTTCTCGTCTTCATACTTTCTATACCTCATTTGGCCCGGCCATCCTTGTACATAGAGTTTTCCTTCATCGTGGCGTGGGCGCCACGCTAGCCTGACCGAGCATTGTAAACATGTAAATATTACTCCTAAATATCTATCCGTTTCCACTTCTTCTCCCTCTATCTGTATAAATCCTCTTAGACTAGACAACTTCATGAACGAACGATGACGCACATAGCTTGTGCGGCTGCCGAGGGCCAGTCATCATTTCGTCTCGATAGAGTTCGCATCACACGCTCCGTGTAAACCACAAAACCAGTAAAAGGACAATTTAAGCAAAGACTTTAACTCCAAACCTGCTAAACTTATACCCGGGTGGTGCTCTAAGTACTCCCGCCCAAAAGGCACAGTCCCGGGCGTCCCCACACGAGATCATGATGCTGGCTTCATCCAACTCGTCCAGACTGAGGACACCTGGAAGCACACAAGACCACTCAACCTTTCTGATCAGAGTGGGGTCTAAGGCTCTTCGTCTCATCAGCTCCCCTCCTCTTACTGACAAGTCTTCTACCTCTAAATTCCAGCACATTGTTGCATCCTTTTCTATCTTCTATCGATATTTTCATCCTGACTGCTCTTCTGAACTTGCTCACAATATGCCTTTCCCCCTCCCGCAGCCCCAATGAACTCGACTTTTCACTCATGCTCATCCCGAAACTGTCGAAATCCAGCATTTTCATTGTTTCATCTCTTACACTGGTAAACTCTGAAACAGCCTACCTTTGTCTGTATTTCCTTTTGCCTATGACTTGACCTCTTTCAAGAGGAGAGTATCAGGACACCTCTCCACCCGAAATTGACCTCTCTTTTGGCCACTCTTCTGTACTTGCGTGCGGTGTGATTAAGGGACTAATATGACAGAGATGACCACTGTGGCCATGCGCAGCTATAGTGTATGCCCCACTTTACCTTGCTATCCATCAAGTTTTGTTCAGCCTGCACAAAACTGATTCATCCTACGACAAGCCGTCCACTCATGTTTGATAAATAATAGCACTGCTGCCACTGCAACACCACCCATCGCTGCTGAAATACACAGCGACTGTGTGACGCGCACTGCCACTCCTAGCACTCTTAAACTAACAGAGCCCCCCCTGGTAGTTATCTATTTTAACACCCATTGCACTCTTAAACTAACAGAGTCCCCCTGGTAGTTATCTATTTTAACACCCATTGCACTCTTAAACTAACAGTCCCCCTGGTAGTTATCTATTTTAACACCCATTGCACACTTTTCTCTGATGGAGCTCGGCACACCATTCATCTGTCTCTATCAACTGTGCCTATGGGAATGGAAGTCTCAGAGGCTTAAGTTAGGTTTCATTTAGTCAAATATAAGAGGGGGGCTTGCTCGGAGGGACTGTTGGGGGTGGGTGAGTGGAGCAACGCACCCCCAAATGTATGCATGTTCCCCGTTAATAGTTAGGGGGCTTAAGGGCGGGGTACAGTACGATACACTAGGGTACAGTTGTTTAGGTCTTGACAAATGCTTGTGATTTTGCTGCTACACTTTGGACTAGTTTACACAGCGGTGGTGAGCCAGTCTTAAGCTACTCTGAAGAGGCAGTGTTTCAGAACCAGAGCTCTCCTGCATTATCACTGCGAGCAGAATCCCTTCAGAGTCACGGCAATCAAACACTTACTTCTGGGGTGTTTTATTCTTACGGGGCTGGTTGGGGCCACTGCCTCCTGAGCCCTGTCTCACAGATACTCACAGATGGTGTTCTGGAAGAGGCCTAGGCCTGTGGCTCCAGTTCAAAGGCCTGGTTGTTCTCAACGTGTCACTGGGAAATGTTAGCTGACGTTGTTGTTATTCTGTCGCTGCGTCACCAGGGGAGGGGTTAGATCCTGCTGAGTTGCTGGGACTTCTGCAGGAAGGTACACTTGGCAGGCAGTGTTGGGCTGAGGGCGTCGCTGCCCAGCAGGTCCTCTAGTGTTGGCCTGTGAATGGTGAGTCTGGTTAAGGATGCCTTGAGGCTGGTGCGTGGAGTCTTGGGCAGTGGAGCAGGGAGTGTTCTGGTGTGTGTGGGGCGCCATGTGGGTCCTGGACAGTCTGTGGCGTGTGTGGCCAACCCTCAGGCGGGTGACGGCTGTGTCGGCCAGGACAGCTTGGAGGGACGCTACTCTGTGGAAGGCGGTAACTGTCTTGTCTGGCGAGGGAAGGCCCCGCCAGTACTCTGTGGAAGGTGGTAACTGTCTTGTCTGGCGAGGGAAGGCCCCGCCAGTACTCTGTGGAAGGCGGTAACTGTCTTGTCTGGCGAGGGAAGGCCCCGCCAGTACTCTGTGGAAGGTGGTAACTGTCTTGTCTGGCGAGGGAAGGCCCCGCCAGTACTCTGTGGAAGGCGGTAACTGTCTTGTCTGGCGAGGGAAGGCCCCGCCAGTACTCTGTGGAAGGCGGTAACTGTCTTGTCTGGCGAGGAAGGCCCGCCAGTACTCTGTGGAAGGCGGTAACTGTCTTGTCTGGCGAGGGAAGGCCCCGCCAGTACTCTGTGGAAGGTGGTAACTGTCTTGTCTGGCGAGGGAAGGCCCCGCCAGTACTCTGTGGAAGGTGGTAACTGTCTTATCTGGCGAGGGAAGGCCCCGCCAGTACTCTGTGGAAGGCAGTAACTGTCTTGTCTGGCGAGGAAGGCCCCGCCAGTACTCTGTGGAAGGTGGTAACTGTCTTGTCTGGCGAGGGAAGGCCCCGCCAGTACTCTGTGGAAGGCGGTAACTGTCTTGTCTGGCGAGGGAAGGCCCCGCCAGTACTCTGTGGAAGGTGGTAACTGTCTTGTCTGGCGAGGGAAGGCCCCGCCAGTAGACAAAAACGCTCCTTCTTGAGCCGGAAGCCGCGTCCTCCCTGGCTGCTGCTGCTGGTAATGTTTATGTTTTTTCAACGGGACGCTAATCTGTCACACCTTATATTTTTTCCTCTCTTTTCTGAGTAGTGGGAGGATGAAACTGTTTTGCTCCTATTATTTATTTCTTATTAATATGTGTCGTCACTTTTTGTGGGTGATGGACTCTCAGCAACCACTTGCTCAGGGAGGTGATCGACCACCTGAACACCTCAACTACATCCCTCTTATTAAAGGCAGTAATGTCTGCATTATACACCTGCTGGATTTTAATCTTTGTGTAGTGACAGTGTATCCTTCCTACACCCACACTGATAATAATGAACTTGCCCAATGTCTTCTCAACTTCCGTCCTTCCGAGGAAGCGCTGATACTCGGCGATTTTAACCTCCCTGCCTGCCATTGCCTGGCATCCTAGTGGCGCCATGACCATGAACTGTCCTCCCCTGACACACTCTTTATGGAGCGCCTCATCACTCTGGGTCTCCACCAGTGGGTAAAGAGCCCGACATTTGTGTCCTCCGGCAACACCAGCGAGAATGATAGGGTGGAAGCCTTGCCCCAGCTGTGGCCATTGTCCCTTAATTCTACAGTATTACTTTGAAAATAGTGTTGAGGTCAGTCTTGTCCATCATGTTAAGTACTCCTGGCATAGAGGTAAATACAACAAGATAAATGAGTCTCTACAAGATACTGATTGGGATTTTGAATTTTATGATATATCTGTAGATGATATGCTTTCAAGACTAAAGTTTATTCTTACAAACCTTATTGGTAAGTATGTTCCAGTCTCACAAGATCGCCCCCGCCAGTTCCGTCAACACCCTCCCAACTCCCTAAAGACTACCAGGAAAAATGCCTGCTTGGCTTATAAGCTTAATAGATCAACCTGTGGCAGACACTCCCATCAGGCTGTTCTTGCCCTGGAGCAATTTAATGGGAAAAAACAGAGCTTCCGTAATTATTATGTTGCCCAACAAAATTGCTTATGAGAGATTCCTCACTCACAAGACAAAGGAATCACCCAAACTATTACATAAGGAGCAAAAAGATTCGTGCACCATCATGGGTCCACTTAGCCAGACAATGGCGAATTGACTGTGGTGCAGTGGCTGAGATATTTGCCTCTAGTTTCACTATGCCACCCAGGATCCAAGTACTCCCTTTTTTAATGACGAGATTTTCTATTCTCTTTTTTCTATTACTCTCTCGGTCCCTCACGTCCTCTGCGTGTATCGAAACACACTAGAAATTAATTACAACAAGGAGAGGGTATTCCCCGGCTGCCTGGGATTGAACCCGCGACCAGCGTGACGGGAGAGCCACTCCTTACCGAGTCGGCCAAAGAGGTACCCCACTGGCTAAGTGGGTTATGGGAGGCTCGTTCATCAGGCCGTCGCCGCACTACACTTTCCCCATCAACGCCCACTTGCAACCGTTGATAATGTAACTATATCTCTAGAGGAAGTTAGGATGAGACTTGCTTCACTGGATGTCAATTCAAGCATGGGCCCTGATTGTCTACATCCTTGTCTCCTTAAGTTTTGTCCCAATCTGGCTACCCCTCTTGAAGTCCGTACTCCAGGGTAGGTTGCCTGTTGAGTGGAAGAAATCCAACATTGTGCCCATATTTAAGAAGGGATCCAGACATATTCCTCTCAATTATAGGCCAATTAGCCTTACTTCAGTATGTTGTAAGACTTTAGAAAGGATTATAGCCAAAGACCTGTATGAGTTCATAGAAGTTAACCAGATCTTGTCTGCTGACCAGTTTGTGTTCCGTCGCGGCAGAACTGTCGACGATCAGCTCCTACTGATATACCATGATGTAACCTCTTGGCTTGACCTGGGTGCTGTCGTTGATGTTGTCTTGTTTGACTTTAGCAAGGCCTTTGATGTTGTTTGTCACACCATTCTTATAGACAAACTAAGATATCTGGGTGTGGGTGGTCGGCTGCTTGACTGGATCTCTGACTTTCTGACGGGCAGAATCATGAAAGTGTCAATATCGGGTTCCTCTAGCTCATCTAGACTGATCTGTAGTGGAGTTCCACAAGGTTCTGTACTGGGCCCACTCCTGTTCCTTATATATGTCAACCACCTTCCTTCACATGTTAAATCTAAGTGTAAATTCTTTGCGGACGACTTCAAGCTGTGTATGAAGATACGGCACAATGCCACTTACCCTTTGGCTGAAGATCTCAGTTCTCTCCAAAGATATATTAATAGTGTCTCCAGGGTGGCTAGCTCGTAGGGGCTAAACCTTAACCCATCCAAGTGTGTAGTGCTACGATGCCAGCGTGGCTCTACTGACTGGACAGCTGTGGGCTCTCTTCAGCACTACCACCTAGATAACTCTGATCTGTCCTTGGCTGACATCCATAGAGACCTGGGAGTTCTAGTCGACAACACCCTCAAGTTTCATCCACATATAAGAACAACAGTTAATAAAGCTGCAGGATTAGCCGATAACATACTCATATCTACTCTCTGTCGCTCCAGTGACTTTATGTTTGCCATCCTCAAGTCACACATAAGACCTTTACTAGAGTTTGGGTCAACAGTTTGGGACACTGGATACCTGGGTGACCTGCGGCTGCTGGAGTCAGTGCAGCGCCGCTGGACATAGATGGCCTGGCTGAACTAAGTTATGCTGATCATCTCAAGGCTCTTAACCTATACTCTGTACAAGGCAGACTCTTGAGAGCAGACCTCATTAAATGTTGGAAGACCTTCCATGATCAGTGTGCCATTTCTCCGTCTGATCTATTTACTATCTCCCCAGTCACTTCTACCAGAGGCCACAGAGTATTTTAGTAAATGGTAGCAGCTACTTACATAGTATTTGCTTATGAAAGCAACTAGTTCCTATCAGCGCTAGCTCATAGGTTCAATGACTGGAAATATTTATCTACTCCACGTGTGCAATACACTTTATACTTCAGAAACCAACTTGGGCCCGGATTCCTCAATCTTACCAGCCACGCCTCCGGTATCTCTCGCATTTACCGGAGCGCTGCCAGAGCTGCGGCATCTTTCAAACACGGCATTCATCACCGGCATGGCAACGCTCCGGTAACTCGCACCCTAGCAACGATTGGTTGGGCTGGACAGCCAATCACGTGCGACCTTTGATGCTGTATTTCACGTGTCGTTTGTTACTAAAACACAGACTTCAAAATCAAGACCTGTGTATTGTACAGGCGTAAATACTGCCTTAAAACAAATAGTTAGCGTGGTGATCCCTCAATTAGATGCGTTTTTTTACGAATGAATGCACGTTACTTGTATATTTATTCTTGAAATAAAAATATACTTGCTTATGTAGCCTATTCTGAACATTTTTGTGTTACCTTCATAGTTTTCCGTCGCCAACACCTGCTGCGTGCCTCGCTATCACAAGACTGGGTATTACTCTAGTGTTTGCCCATACTCACCCCTCGCAACCAAAAATGGCTAGGGGGCCATTGTCATCACGCCTCACTGGTGCAGCCAAGCAATGGGCGTGGGCGTGGGAAGGTGTGACTGCTGAGGTGAATGGCGTGATGAGTGGCTTCGTGAGTAGTGTGGAGGAGGTCAGAGCAAAATTTTACGACATTAAACTCCACAGCAAGAATATTGGAGACTTGAGACGGGAGGTGACTGTCACAGACAGAACACTATTCCCTCTGCAGTGTTTTAACAAGTAGGGAAAAGTCATGTGGTGGACAGTTCCATGAGACGGGAGGTGACTGTCACAGACAGAACACTATTCCCTCTGCAGTGTTTTAACAAGTAGGGAAAAGTCATGTGGTGGACAGTTCCATGAGACGGGAGGTGACTGTCACAGACAGAACACTATTCCCTCTGCAGTGTTTTAACAAGTAGGGAAAAGTCATGTGGTGGACAGTTCCATGAGACGGGAGGTGACTGTCACACACAGAACACTATTCCCTCTGCAGTGTTTTAACAAGCAGGGAAAAGTCATGTGGTGGACAGTTCCATGAGACGGGAGGTGACTGTCAAAGACAGAACACTATTCCCTCTGCAGTGTTTTAACAAGCAGGGAAAAGTCATGTGGTGGACAGTTCCACAGACTTACATACTATAGAGTGCGGCCTGCAAGTGAAGCCGCCTGAGGCCGTGCACGGGTCTGCCCAGTACATCCCAAACCGACGACTTCACACACCTCACTCCCACCCCGTTTCCTGACCCCAACATTCATTTTTGAGAAAAATGGAGACTACCATCATCTTCTTGAGAAAATTCTGCATCACACTTACATAAAATTGTAACAATAATGTGTAAATACACATACGAAAATCAAAGTTAAATGAATAGGGAGTACACATTTTCTTGCATTTATTTATCATCAACTCCTTCGTACTCAGCTGTTTTTCGTCACATCGCTTCTATAAGCCCAGATCCTAAATCTGCATGCTTTTCTGCTTCTGATGGTGTAGGGCACGTCACGAGGTAAAAAATACATAGGCTCAAAATCGCCTCCGAACATGAGCCGCGGCAGTATCTAAGCACTTACCACGCCTGCGGGAACTCAGTCACGGGTGCTCCCAGCCGCGGTAACTTTTGGCCTTACCACAGCTCCGGTAAGTGGTTGATGTACCAGAGCTCCGGTAAGTGGTTGATGAATGCCGATTTACCGGGTGGGCGGAGATACCGCGAGACTTACCAGACAGAGGTCCGGTAAATGGTTTGATGAGTCCCGCCCCTGGCAGGGTAATACTGGAAACCCTGAACCTGTTGTGTTATTTGGCGTCCCCGCCGTCTAAACACTGGTCTCTCGTGAACCGTTCAGACCAGCAGACCTGTACACTCTCACAAAGCTTTTTAGCCGTATCTCTCTCTCTCTCTCTCTCTCTCTCTCTCTCTCTCTCTCTCTCTCTCTCTCTCTCTCTCTCTCTCTCTCTCTCTCTTTATTTAAACATGTTCAGTACATTAGTACATGGCAGTATTATTTTTCTGTGCTAAAGTTCCCCCGACCGTTGGGGAGCTATTTAAAAGCTTCTGCCGATTATATTATACAATTATATACATGTTTACGGTCTCTCTCTCTCTCTCTCTCTCTCTCTCTCTCTCTCTCTCTCTCTCTCTCTCTCTCTCTCTCTCTCTCTCTCTCTTTTTATTTAAGCATGTTCAGTACATTAGTAAATGGCAGTATTATTTTTCTGTGCTAAAGTTCCCCGACTTTTTCTCTTCTTTCTCCTCGTGTTATCCGCTTCTCTCTATCTCCTCTCGTTCTCTCTCTATCTCCATTTTTATTATAACTTTTCTCATCTTTTCTCCTACAAAATACCCCAATCCATCCACTTTTCTCTTTATTTCTCCTCTTTCCTCTTGTTTATCCTCTTTTCTCTTACCATTCTCTTATAGAACGTTTTCTCTTGTTTCTCCTCGTGTTATCCGCTTCTCTCTATCTCCTCTCGTTCTCTCTCTATCTCCATTTTTATTATAACTTTTCACATCTATTCTACAAAATACCTCAATCCATCCTCTTTTCCTCTTTATTTCTCCTCTTTCCTTTTGTTTCTCCTCTTCCTCCTCTTCCCGTCAACTTATAGAACAATCATTCTTCTTTCTCCTCGTGTTATCCGGCTCTCTTTATCTCCTCTCGTTCTCTCTCTATCTCCATTTTTATTAAACTTTTCTCATATTTCCTCCTACAAAACACCTAAGTCCTTCCTCTCATCCTCTTTATTTCTCCTCTTTCCTCTTGTTTCTCCTCTTTTCTCTTTCCGTTCTCTTATAGAACAATCTCTCTTCTTTCTCCTCGTGTTATCCGGTTCTCTCTATCTCCTCTCGTTCTCTCTCTATCACCATTTTTATTAAACTTTTCTCATCTTTCCTCCTACAAAACACCTAAGTCCTTCCTCTCATCCTCTTTATTTCTCCTCTTTCCTCTTGTTTCTCCTCTTTTCTCTTACCGTTCTCTTATAGAACTTCTTTCTCTTCTTTCTCCTCGTGTTATCTGTTTCTCTCTATCTCCTCTCGTTCTCTCTCTATCTCCATTTTTATTACAACTTTTCTCATCTATTCTTCTACAAAATACCTCAATCCATCCACTTTTCCTCCTTATTTCTCCTCTTTTCTCTTGTTTCTCCTCTTCCTCTTACAGTCCTCTTATACAACTTTTTCTCTTCTTTCTCCTCCTGTTATCCGCTTCTCTCTATCTCCTCTCGTTCTTTCTCTCTTTCCATTTTTATTATAGCTTTTCTCATCTTTTCTGCTACAAAACACCTCACGCCATCATAGTTTCCTCTTTCTTTCTCCTCTTTGCTCTTGTTTCTTCTCTTTTTTTTTACCGTCCTCTTATAGAACTTTTTCTCTTCTTTCTCCTCATGTTATCTGTTTCTCTCTATCTCTTCTCGTTCTCTCTTTATCTCCATTTTTATTATAACTTTTCTCATCTTTCCACCTACAAAACACCTAAGTCCTTCCTCTTATCCTCTATAGTTCTCCTCTTTCCTCTTGTTTCTCCTCTTTTCTCTTTTCGTTCTCTTATAGAACAGTCTATCCTGTTACTCCTCGTGTTATCTGACTCTCTCTATCTCCTCTTGTTCTCTCTCTATCTCCATTTTTATTACAACTTTTCTCATCTTTTCTCCTACAAAATACCTCAATCCATCCATTTTTCCTCTTTATTTCTCCTCTTTCATCTTGTTTCTACTTTTTTCTCTTCCCGTTCTCTTATAGAACTTTTTCTCTTCTTTTTCCTCCTGTTAACCGCTTTTCTCTATCTTCTCTCGTTCTCTCTCTATCTCCATTTTTATTAAAACTTTTCTCATCTTTTCTCCTACAAAATACCTCACGCCATCATAGTTTCCTCTTTATTTCTCCTCTTTCCTCTTGTTTCTCCTCTTTTCTCTTACCATTCTCTTATAGAACTTTATCTCGTCTTTCTCCTCGCGTTATCCGCTTCTCTCTATCTCCTCTCGTTCTCTCTCTATCTCCATTTTTATTATAACTTTTCTCATCTTTTCTCCTACAAAATACCTAAGTTTTTCCTATTATCCTCTTTATTTCTCCTCTGTCATCTTGTTTCTCCTCTTTTCTCTTTCCATTCTCTTATAGAACAATCTCTCTTGTTTCTCCTCGTGTTATCCGCTTCTCTCTATCTCCTCTCGTTCTCTCTCTATCTCCATTTTTATTAAAACTTTTCTCATCTTTTCTCCTACAAAATACCTCACGCCATCATAGTTTCCTCTTTCTTTCTCCTCTTTCCTCTTGTTTCTACTCTTTTCTTTTACCGTCGTCTTATAGAAATGTTTCTTTTCTTTCTCCTCGTGTTATCCGCTTCTCTCTATCTCCTCTCGTTCTCTCTCTATCTCCATTTTTATTATAACTTTTCTCATAATTTCTCCTACAAAACACTTAAGTCTATCCCCTTTTCCTCTTTATTTCTCATATTTCTTCCTTCTCCTCTTCCTTCTCTTTCCGTTAACTTATAGAACATTCTTTCTTCTTTCTCCTCCTGTTATCCGGTTCTCTCTATCTCCTCTCGTTCTCTCTCTATCTCCATTTTTATTATAACTTTTCTCATCTTTCCTCCTACAAAACACCTAAGTACTTCCTCTTATCCTCTTTATTTCTGCTCTTTCCTCTTGTTTCTCCTCTTTTCTTTTCCCGTTCTCCTATAGAACGGTCTCTCCTCTTTCTCCTCGTGTTATCCGCTTCTCTCTATCTTCTCCCGTTCTCTCTCTATCTCCATTTTTATTACAACTTTTCTCATCTTTTCTCCTACAAAATACCTCAATCCTTCCTCTTTTCCTCTTTATTTCTCCTCTTTCCTCTTGTTTTTCCACTTTTCTTTTACTGTGCTCTTATAGAAAAATTTCTCGTCTTTCTCTTCGTGTTATCCGCTTCTCTCTATCTCCTCTCGTTCTCTCTATATCTCCAGCTGTATTATAACGTTTCTCATCTTTCCTCCTACAAAACACCTAAGTCCATCCATATTTCCTCTTTATTTCTCATCTTTCCACTTGTTTCTCCTCTTCCTTTTACCGTCCTCTTATATAAATTTTTCTCTTCTTTCTCCTCGTGTTATCCGCTTCTCTTTATCTTCTTATGTTCTCTCTCTATCTTCATTTTTATTACAACTTTTCTCATCTTTTCTCCTACAAAATACCTCAATCCATCCAATTTTCCTCTTTATTTCTCCTCTTTCATCTTTTTTCTACTCTTTCCTTTTACTGTCCTCATATAGAACTTTTTCTCTTCTTTCTCCTCGTGTTATTTTCTTCTCTCTATCTCCTCTCGTTCTCTCTCTATCTTCATTTTTATTACAACTTTTCTCATCTTTTCTCCTACAAAATACCTCAATCATCATATTTTCCTCTTTATTTCTCCTCTTTCCCCTTGTTTCTCCTCTTTTCTCTTACCGTCTTCTTATAGAACTTTATCTCTTCTTTCTCCTCGTGTTATCCACTTCTCTCTATCTCCTCTCGTTCGCTCTCTATCTCCATTTTTAATTTAACTTTTCTCATTTTTCCACTACAAAATACCTCACGCCATCATAGTTTCCTCTTTCTTTCTCCTCTTTCCTCTTGTTTCTCCTCTTTTCTATTACCGTCGTCTTATATAACTTTTTCTCTTATTTCTCCTCTTGTTATTCGCTTCTCTCTATCTCTTCTCGTTCTCTCTCTATCTCCATTTTTATTATAACTTTTCTCATCTTTTCTCCTACGAAATACCTTACGCCATCATAGTTTCCTCTTTATTTCTCCTCTTTCTCTTGTTTCTACTCTTTTATTTTACCGTTTTCTTATAGAACTTTTTCTCGTCTTTCACCTCCTGTTATCCGCTTCTCTTTATCTGCTCTCGTTCTCTCTCTATCTCCATTTTTATTATAACTTTTCTCATCTTTCCTCCTACAAAATACCTCACGCCATCATAGTTTCCTCTTTATTTCTCCTCTTTCCTCTTGTTTCTACTCTTTTTTCTCTTCCCGTTCTCTTATAGAACTTTTTCTCTTCTTTCTCCTCGTGTTATCCGCTTCTCTCTATCTTCTCTCGTTCTCTCTCTATCTCTATTTTTATTACAACTTTTCTCATCTTTCCTCCTACAAAACACTTAAGTCTATCCTCTTTTCGTCTTTATTTTTCCTATTTCTTCCTTCTCCTCTTCCTTCTCTTTCCGTCAACTTATAGAACAATCTTTCTTCATTCTCCTCGTGTTATCCGGTTCTCTCTATCTCCTCTCGTTCTCTCTCTATCTCTATTTTTATTATAACTTTTCTCATCTTTCCTCCTACAAAATACCTCAATTCATCCACTTATCCTCTTTATTTCTCCTCTTTCCTGTTGTTTCTCCTCTTTTCTCTTTCCGTTCTCTTATAAAATAATCTCTCTTCTTTCTCCTCGGGTTATCCGCTTCTCTCTATCTCCTCTTGTTCTCTCTCTATTTCCATTTTTATTACAACTTTTCTCATCTGTTCTCCTACAAAATGCCTCAATCCATTCTCTTTTCCTCTTTATTTCTCCTCTTTCCTCTTGTTTCTCCTCTTCCTCTTTCCGTCTCCGTATATAATGTTTACTCGTCTTTCTCCTCGTGTTATGCGCTTCTCTCTATCTCCTCTCGTTCTCTCTCTATTTCCATTTTTATTACAACTTTTCTCATCTATTCTCCTACAAAATACCTCAATCCATCCAATTTTCCTCTTTATTTCTCCTCTTTTCTCTTGTTTCTTCTCTTATCTCTTACCGTCATATTATAGAACATTTCCTTGTCTTTCTTCTCGTGTTATCCGCTTCTCTCTATCTCCTCTCTTTCTCTCTCTATCTCTATTTTTATTACAACTTTTCTAATTTTTTCTCCGACAAAACACTTAAGTTTATCCTTTTTCCTCCTTATTTCTCCTCTTTCCTCTTGTTTCTCCTCTTTCTTTTACCGTCCTCTTATATAACTTTTTCTCTTCTTTCTCCTCGTGTTATCCGTTTCTCTCTATCTTCTCTCGTTCTCTCTCTATCTCTATTTTTATTACAACTTTTCTCATCTATTCTCCTACAAAATTCCTCAATCCATCCTCTTTTTCTCTTTATTTCTCCTCTTTCCTCTTGTTTCTACTCTTTTGTCTTACCGTCGTCTTATAGAACGTTTTCTCATCTTTCTCCTCGTGGTATCTACTTCTCTCTATCTTCTCTTGTTCTCTCTCTATCTCTATTTTTATTACAACTTTTCTCATTTTTTCTTCTACAAAATACCTCAAACTATCCAATTTTCCTCTTTATTTCTCCTCTTTCCTCTTGTTTCTCCTCTTTTCTCTTACCGTCCTCTTATAGAACTTTTTCTCTTCTTTCTCCTCGTGTTATCCGCTTCTCTCTATCTCCTCTCGTTCTCTCTCTATCTCCATTTTTATTATAACTTTTCTCATCTATTCTCCTACAAAATACCTCAATCCATCCTCTTTTCCTCTTTATTTCTCCTCTTTCCTCTTGTTTCTACTCTTTTGTCGTACCGTCTCCTTATAGAACTTTTTCTTGTCTTTCTTTTCGTGTTATCCGCTTCTCTCTATCTTCTCACGTTCTCTCTCTATCTCTATTTTTATTACAACTTTTCTCATCTATTCTCCTACAAAATACCTCAATCCATCCTCTTTTCCTTTTTATTTCTCCTTTTTCCTCTTGTTTCTCCTCTTTTTCTTACCGTCACCTTATAGAAGGTTTTCTTGTCTTTCTCTTCGTGGTATCCGCTTCTCTCTATCTCCTCTTGTGCTTTCTCTATCTCCATTTTTATTTCAACTTTTCTCATCTTTTCTCCTACAAAATACCTCAATCCATCCATATTTCCTGTTTATTTCTCCTCTTTCCTCTTGTTTCTACTCTTTTCTCTTACCGTCCTCTTATAGAACATTTTATCTTCTTTCTCTTCGTGTCATCCGCTTCTCGCTATCTCCTCTTGTTCTCTCTCTATCTCTATTTTTACTATAACTTTTCTCATATTTTCTCCTTCAAAATACCATAATCCATCCACTTTTCCCCTTTATTTCTCCTCTTTTCTCTTCTTTCTACTCTTTTCTCTTACCGTCTTCGTCTTCTTATAGAAAGTTTTCTCTTCTTTCTCCTCGTGTTATGCGCTTCTCTCTATCTCCTCTCGTTATCTCGCTATCTCCATTTTTATTACAACTTTTCTCATCTTTTCTCCTAAAAAATACCTTAGTCCATTCGCGTTTCCTCTTTATTTCTCCTCTTTCCTCTTGTTTCTACTATTTCCTCTTACCGTCCTCATATAGAACTTTTTCTCGTCTTTCTTCTCGTGTTATCTGCATTTCTTTATCTTCTGTAGTTCTTTCTCTATCTCTATTTTTATTACAACTTTTCTCATCTTTCCTCCTACAAAACACCTAAGTCCTTTCTCTTTTCCTCTCTATTTCACCTCTTTCCTCTTCTTTCTCCTCTTTTTCTTACCCTCTTCTAATATAAATTTCACTCTTCTTTCTCTTCGTGTTATCCGCTTTTCTCTATCTCCTCTCGTTTTCTCTCTATCTCCACTTTTACTACAACTTTTCTCATCTTTCCTCTTTATTTATTATCTTTCCTCCTGTTTCTCCTCTTTCTCTAACCATTCTCTTATATAACTTTTTCTCTTCTTTCTCCTCGTGTTATCCGTTTCTCTCTATCTTCTCTCGTTCTTTCTCTATCTGCATTTTTATTACAACTTTTCTCATCTTTTCTTCTAAAACACCTAAGCCCATTCTCGTTTCCTCTTTATTTCTCCTTTTTCCTCTTGTTGCTCTTCCTCTTCTTTCCGTCCACGTATAGAAATTTCTCTCTTCTTTCTTTTCGTGTTATCCGCTTCTCTCTATCTCCTCTCGTTCTCTCTTTATCTCCACTTTTATTACAACTTTTCTCATCCTTCCTCATGCAAAACACCTAAGTCCTTCCTATTTTTCTCTTTATTTATCCTCTTTTCTCTTGTTTCTACTCTTTTTTTTCTTACCGTCGTCTTATAGAACTTTCTCTTGCTTTCTTCTCGTGTTATCCGTTTCTCTCTATCTCCTCTCGTTCTCTCTCTATATTCATTTTTATTACAACTTTTCTCATCTTTTCTCCTACAAAACACTTAAGTCCATCCTCTTTTCCTCTTTTTTTCTCCTCTTTCCTCTTGTTTCTCTTCTTTTTTTTTCCGTCAACTTATAGAACTTTTTCTCATCTTTCTCCTCCTGTTATCCGCTTTTCTCTATCTCCTCTAGGTCTCTCTCTATCTCCACTTTTATAAATACTTTTCCCATCTTTCCTTCTACAAATTACCTAAGTCCTTCCTATTTTCCTCTCTATTTCTCCACTTTCCTCTTGTTCCTCTTTCTTCTCTTTCCGTCCTCTTATAGAAAAAATCTTTCTTCTTTCTCCTCGTGTTATCCGTTTCTCTTTATTTCCTTTCGTTCTCTCTTTATCTTCACTTTTATTACAACTTTTCTCATTTTTCCTCCTACAAAACACCTAAGTCCTTCCTCTTTTCCTCTTTATTTCTCCTCTTTCGTCTTGTTTGTCGTCTTCCTCTTCCCGTTTTCTTATATAACTTTTTCTCTTCTTTCTCCTCGTGCTATACGCTTCTCTCTATCTCCTCTTGTTCTCTCTCTATCTCTACTTTTATTACAATTTTTGTCATCCTTCCTCATACAAAACACCTAAGTCCTTCCTATTTTCCTCTTTATTTCTCCTCTTTCCTCTTGTTTGTTGTCTTCCTCTTACCGTCTTCTTATATAACTTTTTCTCTTCTTTCTCCTCGTGTTATCCGCTTTTCTCTATCTCCTCTCGTTCTCTCTCTATCTCCACTTTTAACAAGACTTTTCCTGTTCTGTACCTGTTATAACTTTCACAAGAGGCATTATAGAGAATTGTAACCCCTTCCAAGGTATTTACAAGCTATTCAAACCTACTATTCCTCACCCAAGAACCCCTATACTACTACTACTACTACTACTACTACTACTACTACTACTACTATTACTAACCTGTTATGGGGTCGGTCAGGCTTGAATAGGTCATGGTAGGAGTGGTCTTCTGGTCATTAGGGGGGGGGGAGGGGAGGTCTCTCATCTCCTCCTCCTCCTCCTCCTCCTCCTCCTCCTCCTCCTCCTCCTCCTCCTCCTCTTCCTCCCTTCCATCCTCCTCCTCCTCCTCCTCCTCCTCCTCCTCCTTCTCTTCGCTGCTTCCTGTAAGAGTGAAGATTATGGTTAGAACCATTTTTATATAGGCCTGTCTTTCAACCAATATTCCGGCAACCACAACCAACCTATCACAACCAAAATCGGTACCAGGATAGCCAAAGGGTGTGTCTACCAGCCCACCAAGGCCCATCCATCTACCATGCACGCCGGTTGAATGGTAGGGAAAAATGTTACAGCTGGTTGAATGAAAATGGGAGGATTGGAAAATTTTGATAGGCCTAACTTCGTACCACTATAACTGCTGCCACATTGGAGTTAGGAACACGAATCTTGGTAGGAATAAAGGTCAACTACCACACTAACTACCACGCAAGCTACATTCACCTACCACACATACAAGCTGAGTTATATACAAAAATGTTAAGTGTTATGACATTCAGAAAAATATAAACATAATTTTTCACTCCCCTAACTTTGACCTGCTATAATTCCTACCACACTCAAGTTAGGAACACGAATTTTGGTAAGAATAAAGGTCAACTACCACACTAACTACCACTCAAGTTACATTCACCTAACTTACATACAAGCTGGGTTATATACAAAAATGTTAAACAGTATGCCATTCAGAAAAATATATCCAGGATTTTTCACTCCCCTAACTTTGACTTGCTATGACTCCTACCACACTCAGGTTAGGAACACGAATTTTGGTAGGAAGGAAGGTCACCTACCACTCTAACTACCACGCAAGCTAGATTTACCTAACACACATACAAGCTGAGTTATAGTAGAAAACGTAAAGTGATATGACAACCTTAAGAATTAACTACCACCACCACCACAACTACTACTACTACTACTACTACTACTACTACTACTTACATTCTGAAGTAGACTAGCACTCCTATGAAGACTATCGCCAGGATGAGCCCGAAGAATAGTCCGATGTAGAGGCCGGTGTTGCTAGCGGTAGAAGTAGGAGTAGTACTCACACTACTACTACTACTACTACTACTATCGGAGCCTATGGTGTTGTAGGCATCCTCTGGACCTGGAATAGTACAAAATAGTTAATAGTAATAGTAGAATTCATGGTAGTAATCTGTCTCTCTCTCTTTTTCTGTCTCTTTCTCTACTACTACTACTACTACTACATCTGAGGGGGTTAGGAATAGTCTAGTTAGTCTTAGGATAGTCTTATTACTAGTATTCAACACCCAACATAAGCCATTTCTACTACTACTACTACTACTACTACTACTACTACATCTACTACTATTACATCTGGGAGGGTTAAAAATAGTCTAGTTAGTCTTAGGATAGTCTTATTACTAGTATTCAACACCCAACATAAGCTATTTCTACTACTACTACTACTACTACTACTACTACTACTACTACTACTACTACTACTACTACTACTACTACTACTACTACTACTACTATTACATCTGGGAGGGTTAAAAATAGTCTAGTTAGTCTTAGGATAGTCTTATTACTAGTATTCAACACCCAACATAAGCTATTTCTACTACTACTACTACTACTACTACTACTACTACTACTACTACAACTACTACTACTTACCCAACACACACTTCGGTTCTCCACCCAACCACTCGCCCAGCTCGCCACACGACCTCCGGAAGCTCCCCCCGACCAGCCTGTGTTCCGGTAGACAGTGATATTCGACCAGGCTACCGTATTCCAGGGTCTGGTTGAGTCGGACTATCCTACCATTATCCAAGCCTTGTGGTAGGTCGCAGGTCACATCTGGAAGGGTTAGGAATAGTCTGGTTAGTCTTAGGATAGTCTTGTTAGTAGTATTCAACACCCAACATTAGATATTTCTATTACTACTACTACTACTACTACTACTACTACTACTACTACTGCTACATCTGGGAGGGTTAAAAATAGTCTAGTTAGTCCTAGGATTGTCTTGTTACTAGTATTCAACACCCTACATAAGATATTACTACTACTACTACTACTACTACTACTGCTACTACTACATCTGGGAGGGTTAAAAATAGTCTAGTTAGTCTTAGGATAGTCGTGTTAGTAGTATTCAACACCCTACATAAACTATTTCTACTACTACTACTACTACTACTACTACTACTAAATCTGAGGGGGTTAGGGATAGTCTAGTTAGTCTTAGGATAGTCTTGTTAGTAGTATTCAACACCCTACATAAGCTATTTCTACTACTACTACTACTACTACTACTACTACTATTACTACTGCTACATCTGGGAGGGTTAAAAATAGTCTAGTTAGTCTTAGAATAGTCTTGTTACTAGTATTCAACACCCTACATAAGCTATTTCTACTACTACTACTACTACTTTTTTTTTTATTACATTGCAGCCTATTGCGCCAGTAGGCTTCTTCCAGGTGGATCCTGATGGTCGGTCCAAGGCTTCTTTCCGGTAGGTCCTGATGGTCGGCCCAGCCCGTTCTGGCGCAGGCGAGTGTTTATAGTGGCACCATCTTGCATTGGCTCATGCTGCCCTCCCAGAGCTCATCTTTGATCCTTGAATCTAGAGTCCGGGTTGATAGATGGTCTTCTGGACAGCATGTGGGTAGTTTTAAGCCACTCGGCGGCGGCTGAAAAATCCCAGCTTGGTGGCACTGGGCGGGGATTGAACTCGCGTCCTCCTGAACACGAGGCCGTTACTTTGACGACTCAGCCACCGCCTCCCCACACTACAACTGCTACATCTGGGAGGGTTAAAAATAGTCTAGTTAGTCTTAGGATAGTCTTGTTAGGGGTATTAGGAATAGTCTAGTTAGTCTTAGGATAGTCTTATTACTACTATTCAACACCCTACATGAGCTACTACAATCACCTACTTACTGGAACTACTACTACTACTACTACTACTACTACAAGTACTATTACTTACATTCACAGCGCGGTTGACTGCCACTCCAGATACCATTACTACCACACTTCCGCTGACTATTCCCGACTATCCTCCTCCCCTTCTCGCAGGAATAGTCCGCTGTAGCCTC
>NW_026110487.1:0-5000 GCF_024679095.1 Eriocheir sinensis
TTTCCTAAGGAAACGGTATGCCTTAGGGCTTAAGGATCGTAAAGTAAGTGCTTTGCTAATGTCTTCCTCCTCCCACTTGAGTATGTGCTTATTTGATACAAAATACTTTGTTTGATTTTTTGTAAATGTTTTAGATAATGCTTTTGAAACATTTTCCTGGCATTCAACTCTGACATTATCCAATTCATTCCGTAATTTATTAATAATTTCCTGATACTTCTTGATTTCTTCACGATAATAATTTCTCTTTGGTAACTTTTGTCAGTCTTTTGTGAAGATCTTTGTTGTAGAATGACATGCGTTTAATGAACTGCAGCATCTTCTTATTTTTGGGTTCAGGTGATGTACATGTTTCTTGATAGTGGTGTTCTTCCTGTGGGAGGAGTGGCCTTGGATACACTTCACCAACTTCTTCAGGTGGAGCTGTAATGTTCAAGATACAATAGTTGATTGTATTATATTTACTGGTAAAATGCATGCATATATGATGTGATACCTACATAAGTAGTTTCACAAATATTTTGATTAAGAAATATAAAAACATTTTACTAAGATTTAAATATCTATCTATCTATCTATCTATCTATCTATCTATCTATCTATCTATCTATCTATCTATCTATCTATCTATATATATATATATATATATATATATATATATATATATATATATATATATATATATATATATATATATATATATATATATATATATATATATATAGGGAATGAGTCATAACTGCATTTAAATAATTATTATTCATGTATAATAAGAGTAATCAGAGCATGTCTATTTTCCCGATACTATAGAGTAAAATGTACAACTGCAAAGAAAATAATAATAATAATACTGATCACATTACCAAATAATGCAAATTAATTTTATAAGAATAATAAGAAATATTTCAAATGTTTTGAATCTAAGTATTGATTCATTGCAAATAGTTAAAATCTATATTCATACTTAATTTATATTTTATATAAAAAAGTAGACTTCTGTATTTACTATTACATGTTTTGACTTTTTTTTTTAATACATGCACAGAATCAACTATTGCTCACCATTTCTTTTTTTCACACATGCTACTCTGTTTCCCACACACATCCTCCACCATAACATCTCACACCCACTCAAACACTCATGTCTTCCAGTGTATTATTACATTATTATTTAACTTGAGGAAGATTTCTTCACACAAGCAATGTAAGGGCTTACTACTTACTCTTAGGTTGACTTGAAGGTCCAGCGGTGTGTGCAGTCAAAGCATCTTGGATGTGATGCTCTAGTAGGAGTTCTTCCTGTGGAGGGTGTGGCTGAGGGTGAACCTCAATGACTGTCTCACATGCTGTGATATATGGGATACATTAGCCATGTGTATTATCTTTTAGAAAGACAGATATGAACATTTGATATCACATTATTGAATTATGAAAAATAATTTAGACAGAATTAAATAAATATATTATTAAACACAGAAACATATAAATGAAGATACACACACACACACACACACACACACACACACACACACACACACACACACACACACACATACACAAACACACACCAAGGCTATCTCCCTCCATATAGGAAGGGAAGCCAGAAATCAAGGCCATATTATAGAGGGCTTACTACTTACTCATAAGTTGACTTGAAGCTCCAGCAGTGTGTGCAGTCAAAGCATCTTGGATGTGATGCTCTGGTTCTTCCTGTGGAGGTGTGGCTCACAAGCTGTAATATATAGGATACATTAGCCAACTTTATATATATATATATATATATATATATATATATATATATATATATATATATATATATATATATATATATATATATATATATATATATATATATATATATATATATATATATATATATAGAAAAACACACATGTGCGTTTGATATCACATGCTTGCAAATATTTATATTATTAAATAATGGGAAAATATTTCTGCATACATTTAATCAATAAATAATATATGTGTGTGGATGTGTATATGTGTCAGTTGTGTGGGTGTGCATTTGTGTAAGTTACAGGGAATGTGTGTATTTGTTAACTTTATGAAAGGCATAGTGAATTTGTGAAATGGATTTTTCTTTCTAATGTGTTATGTATGGAACCTAATCTAACCTAATCTAATTCAAGTTGACATGACCTAACTTTACTTATTTCCTAACGTTGCTATCATGGTTCCTAGTCCTGTTTTCCTGTTCTAGTGTAAAGAAGCTACTTACATGTAAATAGTCACTATTTAAACACGTTTTGCATATATCTATATCTATCTATATATCTATCTATCTATCTATCTATCTATCTATCTATCTATCTATCTATCTATCTATCTATCTATCTATCTATCTATCTATCTATCTATCTATATATATATATATATATATATATATATATATATATATATATATATATATATATATATATATATATATATATATATATAACTATCAGATCACCTCTTTGACATCTCTCAAATGAAAATCTATTTAACTCTTTTAACCTATCCTACTCTGGATGTCTCAATGCTTGGATCATCCTAGTTGCTCTCCTCTGAATTGCTCCTAACATATTTACATCCTGACTATAATGTGGTGACCAAGCATGTATACAATAATCTAAATATAGAGCCCGAACATATGTATTATATAAACAACGGACTACCTCGTTACCTTTATAACTAACTCTTTAATTAAATCAGTTTATGATGGCATTCTACACATTAACAAAAAATAGCACCAATTACGCCTGAACCCTACAAAACAGCACCCCACCTTCATGCTAGTTTACTTGTTACACAGTAAAGGAACCAACTTACTTGTTAATGTGGGTAGTCCAAGTGTAGGCACTGCTCCTTTCTTGAACTTAATTTGACTTGGGGGCACTGGCAAACAAAACAACTCATATTTCAAGTTTCTTTCAAATGCATTACTTTCAAAATGACGGCTGCATACGTATCCAGATGACCGATTATTGTGTGTGCCACATAATTCAATCCATTTCTTTCTAAGATCTTTTTCTTTGGGTAGTGAAAAGAAATGAATATTTTTATCACCTTTCAGTCTTGCGGCATTGCACTTCTGCACTATACAAACTGTTGGCATCTTTATGTTATTTGTCTGCCTTAGCTACCCCTTTAATCAGAAAACGGAGCTTCGCTCTACACACTGGTGTTTGAGTGACTGACAGTTCTCGACCCGCAGAACCCTGCTCTCGATATTTTCGGTGACGTCATCATCTACTTGCGCGGTGGAGAGGTTTTCTGGCTCCCCCTCACCCCCCCGCTAAACTACCTTATAGTATTCCTTTTACCTTGGTTCCTTCGTGAGTAATCTTCTTGGTAATTTACGCGTTGTTGGAGTTCGGCTACAGTTTTTCGTTGACCGTCAATTTCCCCTTGCTTTTCAGTGTTGGATTGTTGAAGCACTTTCACTTGATTCTTGAGGTCAACTATTTCTGCTTGGGAAAATTCCAAACTCTTGATGAGATCGGTGACTGTGCTTTCGGTAGTCTGGATCCTTCCTTTCACTTGGTCGATAACAACACCCAATGCAGATATAAATGCACGCTCGTGAGCTTCCAACAGCACCTTAACAGCGTCAAGATCCATGGTAGTTGTAGAGTGTCGTTTCCTATACCAGTATCAGAGAGCTTGTTCGGCACGTCCATCCGCAACCAAGTCTCAGGTGTGTGTCTCAAAGTGTGTGTGTGTGTGTGTGTGTGTGTGTGTTTGATTCACGCACAGTCTCATCACGTGCTGGGCTCGTGATCACCATGCCCTTCTGTTTTAGGCTTGTAGCTACATATTTATGGATCTGTGAGTACTGCTGGGCCATCACACTCCATCACAGAATTTTACAACTGCGCACTCCACGCACTCCATTCTCCTTCCTCAAGGGGAACATTAACTGAAAAATCCTTCGGCCTAAGCGAGCATTATTACACTTCAGCCTACCGCACTGGCGCCTGGCAGAGCAGAGCCTAGTCAGCACCAGGGGAGTATTTTTTGTGTGTGAGTGTGTGTGTTACGCTTGCCCAACAAGTATACACACACGGTAATCGCGCGAAGCCGTCAGATATTTACGAGGCGTAATGGACGTTCCCTGCTTGTCAGATGACTAAGCTGAGTCCATCCATTCTGGCTCAGTGCTCACCGGGATCGTCTTACAAGGGAAACACGTGCTCGGCGTGACACACAAATTCGCCTTGGCTGGCAGGGAACAGGAGTGACTAAGCGGTCGGCCATGCACCTCCTAGGGCGTAACGGGGGTAGGATATTTCGGCAACTCAAGTCTATGAAGCCATCACTACAGACAGACGCAGACTTGTTTTTCTTCACTTCTCACACCTCATCACCAGAGCCAAAGATTCTCACTTCTCACTCACTTCTCACACCTCATCACCAGAGCCAAAGATTCTCACTTCTCACTCACTTCTCACACTTCATCACCAGAGCCAAAGATTCTCACCTCTCACTCACTTCTCACACCTCATCACCAGAGCCAAAGATTCTCACTTCTCACTCACTTCTCACACCTCATCACCAGAGCCAAAGATTCTCACTTCTCACTCACTTCTCACACCTCATCACCAGAGCCAAAGATTCTCACTTCTCACTCACTTCTCACACCTCATCGCCAGAGCCAAATAACAGGAGAGTTTAGCCAGTTTCATCTCACAAGCGCCATGTTTTTACCAATAGAGCCGCGCGAAATACTAACGGATGCTGCCACAGTATAGTGTTTTTGGTGTCCTGGGTACTTCTTCGAGACCCTGACGATACCTTGAGCACAAAAAAAACACTACTGTATCATCATCAGTTTGAAATTCGCCCGGCTCTTTTGGCAACAACATGGCGCCGGTGATGAAGTTGACCAGACTCTCCTATTTTATTGTTCTTTTCACAATCATGCCCGCTCTCACCACCAACGCCATCATCACCGTCGGCACTGTTTTTATTACCGTCGTTAAATTCAATGTCTCTCAATT